>NC_029781.3:3188271-3226070 GCF_000817695.3 Arachis duranensis | reverse complement strand
TCATTGGTGCCCAAACTTGTGTCAATATTCCATCACCAACTGATTCCTTAAACAAGTCCATAGCCCTCAGCATTCTCTCATCAAGCGACCAAGCAAATGGTCTAGGCACCAAGCAATTTCCCATGTCAGCAGCACTCAATTCTTGAAGTGATCCATTTATGTTATTTATATCATTTGCATCTTCTGACAACCCAAGTTGGGTCTCCAATTGCTGTAACACAGCCTTCTCATCGAAACCCAAGGAGGTTTCAGTAGCATTATAATTTCCACAATCTTTTGTCATAAAGTATGGATCATTGTCCTGTTCCACTAAACTGAATGCATCAGGTGGAGAATACTGCATAGAGGCAAGTGATGAAATTTCATTATCTAAATTATGATCAGTCACAGATGGAATATTACCCCAACCAGCAAGGTTATCGAAGTTCATGAGATCAGGGAGGTTGTCAAGCATCTCCTCTGATACAAGATTTTTTATTCCGTTGTCTATCATGCTTGGTCCATCGAATTGAGCGCCAGGAGGTGTCCAATACCCAATTCCCTCTCCCTCAGAGAAAAACTGATCTTCCATGATTATGTTAGAAAACAAACTTCAAATCAAAATTCAGCCTGTGTTAGAGTTCTTTTGTTGGCAAGTTTCCACTTGAAATTCCTTCCCAGATTACCAGCGTCCGACAAGCCTGAAAAGTTAACACTTCTGCCAAGTCATCAGTAAAGAGTAGGAAATTAAATCAAAACTTAAACTACAAATATTCTCTAGACAAATAGAAAAAATTGGGTGAACTGCTATTTTGGTCCCCAACTTTTGGGTTATATTTTAATTTAGTTTTTAACCTTTTAAACTTCTATGTTGTTTTAAAAGGTTTTAAACGGATTCAATTAAATTTAACACATAGTTAATGGAATGATTGATATGGTTAACAATTTTATTCTTAAGTCATATCTATTTTTTGGTATTAGAATCCGTTTCTGAAAATTTTTTTTTATTAAAATATGACTAAAACATAACATTTCAAACTTTAAGGACCAAATTAAAACTTAGTCCCAGGTACAGACAATCAGAGTATCAGACATCCATAAATTTTAAGCCAAGAAAATTTATACGGAAAAGTTTTTCAATAAAGCAAATTGGATTTTAAATTGAATTATATACAATTTGAAAATTTACGGAACACTTTGTTGACTTGATACAAATTGCTCTCTAAAATTTACCATGCTAACTCAACTTCAACCAATCTCACTATTACAAAACCCATCGTTTCTCTCAAAATCATTTTTTCAAAGCCATCAAAATCAATATTCATTAACTATTTTGCATTTTTTTTTAAACTATCAAAAGTCTTATTGGAAGTACATATCAGTCACTCAAAATATCCTATATTCAAAATCCACAGAGCAACTGTTGAACAAAGCTCAAAAATCACCATCCAAAACTATTGACAAATTCCCAAAATAATTTCAATCCTCAAAATTGGCACAAGTTCAACTGCATTAAAGATAAATTTTGTACAGAAACTGCTTCAAAATCAAATTTTGGACAGAAACTGCTTCAAAATCACAACAGCAGCAACTTAATTGAAAAACAGCGCTCAAGCTAAATACAAGTTCTTAAAAATGGTAAAAACAAGAAAAACTTGAATATTTGGCCCCAAGTTCCAAATAACCATGGCAAATGTACCAAAACTAGTACAGCACATAGAGAACCAATGCAAAGTCCCACATTTAAACTCAGAAAAGCTTCAAACATTACGATCAAAATCCAGAATCACCAACCCCACAAAGAGAGACAAAAGAAAAAATAACTACTTAAGAAAATTCTCAAAACACATCAGAAAATTGTGAATAAATAACAATCTACCTCTCTGTCTGTCTATTTTAGTACGTTGTAAAGAGACATAAAAGGAATCTGTCTATCTATTTTAGTACGTTGTAAGGAGCATAAAGGGAATGAGACTGAGGATTGAGAAGAGATGTAAGAAAGATTGCTTCTATATAAAGGAAGAGGAACCAGAAGAGAGACAAAAAGCTGGTGTAAGCCGAGTTAAGCTAAGGTAAGCCTACGACGTAAGAGTTACTAAAAATAGAAAGACTTTGTCATTGTAAACTCTTGACAGCCTCAAACTTCAGTCTCTAGCTTCAGCTAGAACTCTTCGAAGTTGTAGTTCCCTTTGCTTTTCTTTTTTTAAGTATAATTTACATTATTAAATTATTTGATGATCTAATATACAAGTTCCAACAATTGAATTTTTTCTTTGCATACGAGTGCAATGTCTCTACCCATTACGGAATACATATGAACACGTATATAGCATAAATAGCTATAATTTGTAGCGGTTTAATTATAATCTGCAACAAATTGTAGAGGTTTATGATCCAGTGTTAAGCCAATGATGACAGTAATGAGACTGGCATTGGGAGGTGGTGGCATCAAAGTTAAAATCATGGTTAATATGATAAAATTGGATAAAAAAATGACTAATTATTTATTAATTAAAAAAATAATTAATTAATATTAAAGATAAAAAATTTATTTTTATCCAATATTTTTATGGGTGAAGTGAAGTAGAATGATATTATTACATAGAAAAAATGAATGCTAAAAGTTCTAGAAAAATGAAGCTAATAAGAGAATAAATAAAGAATTAATTGCCTAATCAATTGTAATCTTAGTAATTATGTTATGTAAAATCAACATTTAATATTAAAAAGTATTTGTTATCATCATATTTTAATATCTATTTTCTTGCGTAAAAAAATATATATTTTTAATTATTTATTCAAACGCTATAACTTTAAAATAAGTATTTTTATAATTAAAAATTTAAATATAAAATAATTTACTTATAAACTGATATTAATAAAAGTTTTTATATTTTGAATCCTTCTTTTAAAAAAAATTATTTAAGTTATTTATTTAAATTGAACCTAATTATAGAGGTGGTAAAATTTTCTAAGACACAAATGTTGTCGCCAATAGAAATTTAAAGATGAAAATTTTTTTCGACAAGATGAAAATAGAAAAAAAAAATTTTCCGAGGCAAATGGGGAACTTAAGGAGGGATCTCCGCCCCCATCTTCCTTAATTATTCATGGGTGAAAATGAAAAAGAAAATGACTGATTATTGCTTCCCTTGGAACTTCTGCTTCTTCTATTTTACCAACCAGTTAACCAAAAGCTAATTAGAAAAAGGAGAGATTCATGCTAAGGGTATAAAAATCCCAACTGTACTATGAACTATGTCAAGTTTTTTTGTCAGGATAAAAAGTGAAAAATAAATTGAACTTACCTCTCAAAGAATTTGATGGTCCAGAACGTTTGGACCATTAAATGGTTCCAGAATAAAATATGTTTTTTAAGATTTTTAATAATTGTTAAATAGTTCTTTTTTAATTTTAATTATAAATTAATTCCATATATTTTATTTAATTATAAAATTTATTTTTTATTTTATAAATTATTATTTTATTATTCATCTATCATATTTATTAATAATCAAAACCAAAAATAATAATAAATTAGATCTTCCATTAATCGTAATAATCTTTTTGATTTTTGGCAATTCTAATAAATTAAATTTTATCTTCGATCCGTTTTATATGTATAAAATTATAAAATCGTGTTTTTTAAAAAATTAATCAATTAGATTCACAAAACAATAGTTTCGGCTCCCATAATTCAATCAATTGAACATGGGATTAATATATATTCACTGTTTTCTCTAAGCTGTGTTATTCGCAAAGGGTGTGAATCCGAATTGAGATTTTAGAAGGGAAAGGAAGGGATGAGAAAGAATTTGAAGAGTAATTGAGAGTCTATTTAATCGTCAAACCTTTCCATTCACTTCCTTTAGCTGCTAAAACTCAACTCACCAACACCCCCCAAAAGAGATATTACTCGACAGCGAGACAAACCGGTTGAAGAAATTTATCTCCCTGTTTCAACACTCGGGCAGTGTCCCAATTAGATGAGAATATGGAAAAGAAAAGGTTGTAGCAGGGGTATTGGATGTGGCTTTAAGTTTGGAACATAGCGCAAGCTTGAGACTATCAATGCAAACAAAACTTCCGCCTGCATATGTATCTTTTCATTTAGAATCACCCACTGATGCTTAATTGATAAATTATTTTTCGTTGAAGGAAGGAGTATTTCAATCAAAAGTATTTAAGTAATAACTCTACCTAAATTACAATCTCTAATGAAATATGAAAAGGACGATAAAATATTCAAATTATCCTAAATTTCATATATATAATAGATCAAAATGCTCTACTGATGCAATGGATTAAAGATAAACTTTTAATTGATTGGAATTGGCAAAAAATTATTACGATCAATGGAAGATCTAATTCGTTATAATTTTTATTTTTGATTATTGATAAACATAATAAATGAATGACAAAATAATAATTTATAAATTAAAAAATATTTTTTATAATTAAATAAAATATATGGAGTTAATTTATAATTAAAATTAGAAACGGACTATTGAACAGTTATTGAAAAACTTAAGAAATACTTAAAAAGATCATCCATGAGTTGGTCAAACCTGATCTACATATAAACAGTCTCTCTGTAGACATCATACATGATAGAGCAGCGCAGGAGCAGAGCTAGATAAAATATTAGAGGGGGGCCAAAAATATTTATCCAATAAACTAAGACTAAAATAAAATTTTAAGGAGGGGCTAAACTAAAATTTACATATAATTTACATGTAAAAAATTAAAATTAGGGGGGCCATCGCCCCCTTTCCCACCACCTAGCTTCGCCCCTGGAGCAACGCCGTTTGATTCATGTAGCCGACCCCACCTAGTAGGACAAGGTTTTGTTGTTGTTGTTGTTATCTTTTTATATATATGTGAGTTAATTTTAATATAAACTTTTTTGTATAATTACAAATTAATTAAATTCATGTATATATATGACTTTTTAAATAATGATTGTGAAAATTAATTATTTTTACTAATACAATAATATATGATTAGTTATTTATAAATCTTTTATACTAAAAAAAATACAAAATATTACTCGAATGAGATTGAATCTTAGACGTTCGAAGGTAAGTCACTTATTTTTTACAAATGACTCAATTTTATTTTATAAAGTAAGGAGACAAAATGCTTCAATATGTTGAACATACTACAAAGCTACCGTGAAATTAGTTGTTAAGTGGTAAATTTAGATAAATTTTATGTATTTTTCAACAATAACACTCCTATAAAAATTATAGAAAGGTTGGCTGAAATTTTACAAATCAATAATGTTAGAAGTCAAGACAAACATTTTGGATTTCTGTCAGTGGTCCAGAGGTCCAAAAGGTTACATTTCTATATATCAAAGACAAAAAAGTGATTAAGAAGCTGCAACATTCAAAAATATCACCACTCTTCAATAATGGAAAGGAAGTTCTAGTTAAAGAAGTTGCCCTAAATGTCTCTTTTTTATAGATCAGTCTTAAAAGTCTCGACTCAAGATGAAGAATTATAAAAGAGTTTCTTATGAATCTAATAATCCCCTTTGATAATGCCATAAAAAAAAATTTAGATCACATGGATATTGAATCCAACTCAGCACACTGAATATATTTTCCAATTTTTTAGTAACACCTATCCACCTAACGTTACAAACTATCACAATTTCATGACTCACCAACCACATACATGTATATATTACATAAACACCTTATTATTTTACTAAGCATCTTTATCTTTTATTGTGAATGCATATATCATTTGATTCATGAACTCCATAGTTGTCCACCTATTAGCTTTATTTAAAGCAATCTGCTCCCATGGTCGGAAACCATTTGTCCTCCTTGTATACCACTTTCATATGTTGAAAAATGTGGATAAATTCTTTGTTTCGTTTCTTAAGAATCATAATTACCAGCTAATGTTATTTTTTCCTTCAATTCATTTAACAATATTTTTGTAATTAACTATCATAGTAACTTATTTGGCTATGGCACCATCTTTTTCTAACAATAATTGAATTGTATCTTCCAATTTTTAGAGTATGACCTCTCCAGTCATGTTTGTTCTTGTAACATTACCCCTAAAGTGCTTTATCTCTCCCCAGTTACTAGTCAAATAACCTTCAACTACGAAACAATTTAAACTCTGGTTGTCTCTATTTATACTCTTAGTTGTTTTAAGTTTTACTAGACTTCGATGAAATTCATAGAGTTGTCCTACAGTTTTTGTGGGGTTAAAAGAGAATGGAAGAAGAATGCACTAGGTTATTTGAGAGATAATCAGCAAACCAAAAGTTCAAGGTGAATTGAACTTTGATTTAAAAGTGTTTAATTTGACACTCTTAAAAAAACAGGACTAGAGATTGTAAACTAAGTTGCACTCTCTTGCTTTGAAGTATGCCAAATTCTACGTTTCTAAAACTGACATTGGAATAAATTCCACAAAATTGGAGGAGTTTGCTAGAAGGTAAGAAGACAATCAAGTTAAGTCAAAACATACAAGACTTTTGCCTCAAACAATTTAACCCCATCAAAAATTATTGTCGCAAGCCCAAATCAACAACTTATCTAGGTTTCAGTCTTAATTATAGCAGACAGATAGTGAAAACGCCCAAACAATTCAACTTTTTAATCACAATTTGGTACAAGCAATTCTTTAGATAACTCTATCTTAGACGAATAAGACATACTTACCAGGTCAAGAGAGTAGAACTCGCAGTACTCAATCTTTTCGGCATATTCATTGGCTTATCAGCTCTTCTATCTCCCATTAGAGCAATTACCAGAACAGTATAGACAAATGCCTTTGTACTCTTTAATTTGGTAACTGAGATGTCAGCTAAAAAATAAAAAATTTCTATGGGAAATTTTCAGTGTTAACTCGATGTACCCAAATATAATCAATCAAAATAATCAATTACTCATGGGATAATCTCTGCGAAGAACTTCGAAGAGCCGACGAAAAAGAAGAATATAACAGCACACCTGATTTGGAACTATGGAAAATTCAGAACTTACTAGTCTTCAAGAAGAAGCTGCACCTATGGAAGTAGCTCGTTTGACTGTCACCCATGGAAATTAGCTCGTTTCGCCATGAATGCATTTGAAGAAAAAGTTTGATTAGTATCTGTATTTTGATGATGGATAAACTCGTGTTTTGTAATTATTAAAAAATATCGTCTTGTAAAAATTTTCATTTTGATCTTGTTTTTGTTCTCGTTTGGATCATTTATATTCAATTGAATTAATTGAATAAATAACCTATCTTTAAAAAAATAAAACAATTTAAGAACATTAAATTATTTATTTATTTATTTATTTAGAACTCAAGAATAAAAATTTTCTATGAAAAATCATGCATAATAAGATCGCGGTTCTAGCAAAAAAACTCAATCAAAAAATTCAATGTATCCCAAATATAATCAATCGGAAGAATCAGTTACTCACTTGTTGGTCTCATGTCCTGAATCAATTGTTGGTGCACGAAGATCAGCTGAATTTCTAGTGGGAAACGTAGCTGAACTTCCAGTGAGAGACGCTTCTGAGAAAATTTGGAAATGGTGGAATAATTTCTAAGAAGAACACAGAAATGAAGACAAGAATAGAGCGGCACACCTGGTTTGGAGCTATGGATAGCGGGAAACCTGCTGGTCTTGGAGAAGAAGTGGTTGTCACAATGTCACCCATAGAAATAGCTCGTTTTGCCAAGTATGCATTCCAAGAAAAAGTTCGATTAATCCTTTGATGACAAAAATAAGTGGCATGATATTATGTGAAAGAGAAGATAAAGAAGAGGTATCAAATAAATGTTGATCTATATAAAAGATATATGTAGTAAGTATGAAAGAAGAAGATAAATGATATTTTATTACTCAATTTATACCTATTAAAGAGAAATAATATTAACATTATTAAAACCATATGGTATCTTATATAAAAATAAATAGTAAGAGACTATAAAAAACAGAGTAACCTAAAAAAAATAAATGACATAAGAGTGAAAAGAAAAATGAAGAAGAATCCTAAATTGTAACACTATATAATAACTATAAGAAAGAATGAGTATACAAGAGGATGAATTATATTTATAGCTAATAAAGAGAAATAATATTAATATTGAAGACATATAATATCCTATATAAAAGTAGAGAAGAAGAGAATATGAAATTATAGAGTAAACTAAAGAAAAATAAATGTCATGAGAGTGAGAAAGAAAATGAAAAAAAAAATCCCAAACTATAATAATAAGGCACATGAGAAGTAGAAATAAAATAGTTAAAAGTAATTCAATTAAAATCAAAAGGATTAAAAAGTAATTTAAGTCAAGTCTTCTTTTTCATGGTTGATTGAGTCACTATCATTTTCTTATTCACTTTCTTTCTAATAAATCACTTTCTTTCTAATAAATACAATTACATAGTCACTTACTACGTATATTTAACAAAAGTGGTAGAAAAAAAAAGAGATATGATATTATGTGAGGAGGGATTAAAAAAAATTATATAAAGTGAATGTTGATTTATATAGTGATATAACAAAAAGTAAATATAAAATGTGAGAATAAATTAGAATTTAACTCAATTTATACCTATTAAAAAGAATTTATTAACTTTGAAAGGATATAGAAATTTATATAAAATTAAAGAATAAGAAAATATGAAAAATAATATTTAAAAAATCATATTAACATTAAAAGCATAGAGTAATCTATATAAAATTAAAACACAAAAAAAATTGATATATTACATATCAAATACAATTTAAAAATAAGAATTAGTTGAATGATAAAATTTCTCTTTGTCAAGGAGATCCAAAAATAAATAAACTATATTAAATGCATGACAGTTCTAAAGAAACGCACTTCGAGATACAAAAAAATATCTAAAAAATTCTTGAAAAAAGGAAAGATTTTTGGATAAGCATTCAAAGCTTAATCATCAACGTAATCATTGTCACTATATTAGATACATGGTAGTTCCAAAGAAACACACCTCGATGGTAGTTCCAAAGAAACGCACCTCGAGATAAAAAAAAATTCCAAAGAAACAGAATTTTTAAAATTATTTTTATTTAATTTTAATAAAATCTTTAAATAAAAATAATTATATTAAATAAAAATTTTTACTTATAATCAAAGAAACGCACGAAATGCATATAAAAAAAATTTCAAAAAATTATTTGTAAAATGAAAGGTTTTTGGACAGCACAATCACTATCACTGTATTAGATGTATGACAATTCTAAAGAAACACCTATCGAAATATAAAAATCCAAAAAATCCAAAAAACTCTATGTAAAAGGAAAGGTTTTTGGACAGCGCAATCCTATCGCAATATTAGATACATGGCAGTTCCAAAAAAAACGCATCTCAAAATAAAAAAAAATCCAAAAAATTCTTTGTAAAAAAGGAAAGATTTTTGGACATTGAAAACTTATTCATCAGCGCAATCACAATCACTATCACTGTATTAGATGCATGGTAATTCTAAAGAAACGCATCTCGAGATCTAAAAAAATAAACTATATTAGATGCATGGCAGTTCCAAAGAAACGCACGAAATGCATATAAAAAATCCAAAAAACTCTTTGTAAAAGGAAAGGTTTTTGGACAGCGCAATTACTATCACTATATTAGATGCATGACAGCAGTTCCAAAGAAACGCATATCGAAATAAAAAAATCCAAAAAACTCTTTGTAAAAGGAAAGGTTTTTGGACAACATTGAAAGCTTATTCATCAGCACAATCACTATCACTGTATTAGATGTATGAGAGTTCCAAATAAATGCACTTCGAGATTAAAAAAATCCCAAAAACTCTTTGGAATAGAAAAGATTTTTAGGTGCAATCAATTTCTACAAGAAATTTAAAAAATTTTTTTTATAAAAAAATACAAACGTTGGAATACTTTGAATTAGTTTTTTTTTGTATAAAAAATACAAACGTTGGAATACTCTGAATTAGCTGGATTCTATTCTCTAATAGAATATAGAATTTGTATATAATATTAACTAAAATAGTTTTAAATAGTTATATTTTTTAATAAAATCAAAGAAATAAAATTTTAGAATCATTTTTATTTAATTTTAATAGAATCTTTAAATAAAAATAATTCTATTAAATAAAAATTTTTATTTATAACTCATATAAATATTTATTTTAGAATCTATTTCTTTTATAAGAAAAAGTATTTTGAATGGAATACTAAATTGGTAATCCAAAAATAATAAATTTTGAATTTCAAATTCTATCATCCTTATCTCTTAGTAATACGTATCTTAGAAGAAGTAATAAGAGATCAATTAAGACCAATTCAAATAGGAGATACTACAAGAAACATCGTTAAAATCGACAGAGAAATCGACGGCTAGGCCGTCGATAATATTAAAAATGGACGGCAAAATGGACGGCGATGGTAGTCGCTATAAGCTTGTCAATTTTTTAAAATTCTAATAAAATCGACGGCTTGCCTAGCCGTCGATAATAATTTAATAAAAGCGACAATACTTCCGTCTATAACATGAGTTTGAGAATTTTACCTTCTTACTAAAATCGACAAAGTTGCCGTCGATATTATTATATAAAATCGACAACTTTTTTGTTGATATTTGTTTCAATAAAATCGACAATATTTTTGTCTATAATAAGTTTGTGAATTTTACTTGGTTAATAAAATCGACAACATTGCTGTGGATATTATTATATAAAATCGACACAATGACCGTCGATTTAATTGGTCTATTTTAAATTTAAAAAGCGACAACGATACCGTCGATTTTAATAACTATATTTTTTTAATTATTTTTTCTATTTAAAAAATAGTAAACAATGCAAATAAACTTTTAAATATAGAAATAAAATATATACAAAATATTAGATAACAAGACAAATAAATTTTTAAATATAAAAATAAATAAATAAACTTTCATCCTAACTCGATTTAAGAAAGAATAATGATAAATATCTGTCACTCTATTTCCTTTTAATAATCACCGTCCTATTTTGTGCAATGTGTTAATCCTTGTATAGCAATGTCACAATGCTCTTTAACTTACGCTTTCTGAATTCTCTAACACAGTGCAGGAATATATGATTTGTTCATACTTCATAATTCATAAATTGTCATTCCAATCCAATCTATTATATGCTAAATAGTAGCTAAAGCGAGAAAAAAAAAGACCATACCGCAGGTGAAGACCATCTTCCACAGGATAGTGCAAATGTCACTAATGGCTCACACCATTCCAGGCCAAATATGCTTCGTACTTTTACCTCATCGTTTTTTCCCACTTTCGGGCATGTCTGTAACAAGCCAAGGTGAGAAAGTTATGGATTTAATTTCTATAGCATTGTCCTTTATATATCACATCAAAAAGCAGAAGAGAAGATATTAGATTATTGCACTTACAAACTTCAAGTGATATGGCAATCTCAATATAAAGTGTTCTATTTAGGCCTTGTTGATTTCTGAGAATGGCACTTCATGTGTGATAAACTTCTCCAGTTCAAGTTCCTGTACACATTATTTTAATCAGAAAATGTTTACATGGTAAATCAGAAGATAAAACAAATTCCATATATCTGAAATTAATATGGTGAACATTATATAGATTAATTATGAAGTCAACTAACCTTGTTCATGTACATTTCCACCACTGATGGGAGATCAGAAGGTGGCTTATAGTTACCAAAGAAAGTACCCTTTAGAGTCTTCTCATTCAAGAGATTGATTGGATGTGTTTTGAACGCATCATCTTTGTTTGGCACACCAACAAGCACAGCAACACCCCATCCCTACAAAATTTACACAGAAAAGTTTAAATTCACAACTGGAAGAAGTCCCCTCCTAAGTAGAAGAGTTTGATGGTAAGTAGGATTGAGGAAGTTTACATCATGGACGCATTCGAATGCAGAGATCATAGCACTAAGGCTTCCGGTACACTCAACACTCCGATCTACACCACCATTGGTCATTTTAGCAATCACCTGAATTGAAAATTAATGGATTCAATTAAGTACAAGTAATAGCAATGTGAAATTCCAATACATGTTATAGTTCATATGTAAGGTCACAAACCATTACAAAATAATGACATAAATTCAGATGAGTGTTCAATGTTCATACGAAAACACCATTCAAATCAGGCTTGCAAGTTGACTTGCACTAGTTCGCAGAGCAAATACAATTTACTCATAATTTTTTAAAGGAAAAAAAGTGTTTGAATCGTTTCAACAAGTGAACAACAATCAAATTATATTATACCTAAGGTTTGTGCCTACTTCAGCATTATTCAATTTAAGTTAACAGAGCATACATTTTTGTCAACACTCAATCCAGAGGTGTGCTTCAATTAGGGAAGAATGCGAAGAGCAGGATGAGTTAAACGATTTGTAATTATGTATGCGCAGAGAAATGACAATTTCAACCAATGTCCTTACCCTTTGACATTCATATTGGAACACTTCTGGAACTTTTCATCCAGATCCATCACATATTCTACTGAATATTATAAAATGTCAACATGCATCAGTTAATCTTTTAACTCATTCATATTCAAAGAAAAATAAATGTTTGTAGAAAACAAAAGCTAGCATTCGCCCTTAACATTACTACAATGTATACAGATATAATCAGTTTGACTTGACTGCCCTTTTATCGTTGTTTTTCTATCAGCATATCAACACAAAAATAAACACCATTGTAATTCAAAATCAGAGATTTCTTCAAATCTCAGAACAAAGGGGAAAGATAAAAGTGCTCCAAGCAAGTGAAAACGAAAAAAAAAAGCGCCTGCAAAAGTGCCACCAACACAGATTCCATTGATATCGGGGGAAAAATCATTGGAACACCAAAATGATTGCTCATGCATAACACACACAAGCCTCTAACTCAATTATACACAAATCAATCAAAAGCACAACATTATGCAGCTAAAAAAAACACAATTTCAGCTACCATTTCCTATGCTCATTCTTTTATCCTCAGTAAAATTGAGCTAATTCAGAAAAATCGAAGTAGTGAAAATTACAAGAAAAAAAAATCCACAATCTCTGATTTTTTCAGCAAGCAAAGCAATCAACAGAGAAATAACCAATCTTAAAAGCTCATGCATAGAAACCAAAAATCAGCACCAGAATCAAATTGAGGTAGAAATCAAGATCTTACTAATGAATAGCAGAAAGTAGAGAAGAGTAGTAACAAGGATGAAGATCTAACCTCAGGATAGAAAAAAAAACTAATACTAATAAGAAGATCTAACAGCAAATCAGAATTTCATGATGAAAATAGTAGATACAAAAATTGCAAAAATAAATATAATAATCAGGGAGAGACAGAGAGGAACTTACAAGAAGCTTCGATGGCGACGTGCAATGGCGAAGGGCTCACAGCGACGGCGACCGGCAAAGACGTTGCAACGAGGAGTCTGTGGAAGAAGAAGCATTGTGTACAAACGCGGGGGACTTACATGCAGATTCACAAATCACAAGAAGAAGAAGCAGCTCTGCTCTAAGGCGGAGGACGGCGGGTTTTCTCAGGAGTCGGAGAAGAAGAAGCTCTGCTCTCTGCGTTTTCTCCATGACCGTGACTACTCTCAGGCGTTGGAGGAGAAGAAGAGTCACTCTAGACTCTTATTTTCTGAAGGTTTGGGGTTAAATTTTGGGAAAATGAGTGAAACGTGCAGGGACGCGGGAATATAATATAGGAAAATTATCTCCTATGCCACTCGAAATAGCGGAATATGATATTCCTTTGTACTAACAAGTAGCCTTAGACAAATTTATCACGTAGTGAAATTTAAAGGATAAAACTAACCTTCTTAATGAATCTAAAATGTGTTAGATGAAAAAAACAAAATATGCTAAATACATACGTATTTTTTATATATTTTTATATATATAATTATATATTGTGAATATATATCTATATTAGCTATTAAACACATTTTAACAATTTATGTAATTATTTCATATGTATTTTATCATTATGATATGGATAATAAGGTGAAAAATAAACATTTTAAAATTTATTAAAAAATATTAATAATTTAGATAGATTATTAATAATAATAATAATTTTCATTAAAAAAATTTAATGTATCTTATTTATTAAATTAAAATACATATAAATATGATTATTAAATTGACTCACAATATGATCATTATTTATGGTTATAATTATTAACATTTGTTAATAATAGAATATTTATTAATAAAAAATAATACTAAAATTTTTTTGGCATCCAACTATTATACGATAATTACTTCATGTTATCATGTCTTTGACAATTTTTGTTAAATAGTAATTTTAATTGGCAAATTTAGTCTGATTTGTTTACTATTCGTTTAGTGTTTAAAATTTATAAGTTGATATATTAACAAGTATTTTAATATATTTTAAATTATTATTTAATTATTATTTTGATAATTAAATTATAAAGTTTGATTTGATCAAATAAATCATCTAAATGGAATTTGAATTTATTTTAAAGATTACTTGAAAGTTAAAACATGCAAATATTTTTGCTTATATATCAACTAGTATTTTTACTCGTGATAACATTATAGGAATATAAATTTTTTAAAATTACGGTACATTTTGTTTTGATAGTACAGATTATGCATAGTATAAAAGATTTATAAAATCAAACTACTTTTACAAAAAAAAGTCTTAGGTCAACAAAAGTCTCTGGCTAAGTAGACCAAGGTATCTATAGATAAAAAATCAAATAATAAGATTTTTAGTTATTATTTTCATATGAAAAGTCTAATTTTTTATTAATAATTAATTTTAACATTCGTTATCTGAAATTTAAAATAATTTAACGTGTATGCTTTTATATTTAATTAGGTGTTAACTGTTAAGTTTGTTGTACAAATAAAATAATTAATTTTTATATTTGCTATTTAAAAATAATATTTTTTCTCTCTATTTTGAAAAGTCTAATTTTTTATTAATAAAATAATTTAACGTGTATACTTTTACATATTTTAATTTAGTTTTTAACCTTTTAAACTTCTATGTTGTTTTAAAAGGTTTTAAACGGATTCAATTAAATTTAACACATAGTTAATGGAATGATTGATATGGTTAACAATTTTATTATTAAGTCATATCTAATTTTTTGGTATTAGAATCCGTTTTTGAAAAAAAAATTATTAAAATATGACTAAAACATAACATTTCAAACTTTTTGGACCAAATTGGACCAAATTAGAACTTAGTCTCAGGTACAGACAATCAGAGACATACGAAAATTTTAAGCCAAGAAAATTTATACGGAAAAGTTTTTCAATAAAGCAAATTGGATTTTAAATTGAATTATATACAATTTGAAAATTTACGGAACACTTTGTTGACTTGATACAAATTGCTCTCTAAAATTTACCATGCTAACTCAACTTCAACCAATCTCACTATTACAAAACCCATCGTTTCCCTCAAAATCATTTTTTCAAAGCCATCAAAATCAATATTCATTAACTATTTTCCATTTTTTTTTAAACAATCAAAAGTCTTATTGGAAGTACATATCAGCCACTCAAAATATCCTATATTCAAAATCTACAGTCCAACTGTTGAACAAAGCTCAAAAATCACCGTCCAAAACTATTGACAAATTCCTAAAATAATTTCAATCCTCAAAATTGGCACAAGTTCAACTGCATTAAAGATAAATTTTGTACAGAAACTGCTTCAAAATCAAATTTTGGACAGAAACTGCTTCAAAATCACAACAGTAGCAACTTAATTGAAAAACAGCGCTCAAGCTAAATACAAGTTCTTAAAAATGGTAAAGACAAGAAAAACCTGAATATTTGGCCCCAAATTCCAAATAACCATGGCAAATGTACCAAAACTAGTACAGCACATAAAGAACCAAATGCTCTTAGAATGGCGCAACTGCTGAGTTGCACTTGATGTGAAGTATCAATGCAAAGTCCCACATTTAAATTCAGAAAAGCTTCAAACATTACAATCAAAATCCAGAATTCATCAACCCCACAAAGAGAGCCAAAAGAAAAACCTAGAACATACGAAAAAATAACTACTTAAGAAAATTTTCAAAACACATCAGAAAACTGTGAATAAATAACAATTTACCTCTCTGTCTGCCTATTTTAGTACGTTGTAAGGAGACATAAAAGAAATCTGTCTATCTATTTTAGTACGTTGTAAGGAGACATAAAGGGAATGAGATTGAGGATTGAGAAGACGATGTAAGAAAGATTGCTTCTATATAAAGGAAGAGAAACCAGAAGAGAGACAATAAGCTGGTGTAAGCCGAGTTAAGCTAAGGTAAGCCTAGGACGTAAGAGTTACTAAAAATAGAAAGACTTTGTCATCGTAAACTCTTGACAGCCTCAAACTTCAGTCTCTAGCTTCAGCTAGAACTCTTCGAAGTTGTAGTTCCCTTTTCTTTTCTTTTTTTAAGTATGCCCTTTGCTTTTCTTTTTTTAAGTATAATTTACATTATTAAATTATTTGATGATCTAATATACAAGTTCCAACAATTGAATTTTTTCTTTGCATACGAGTGCAATGTCTCTACCCATTGCGGAATACATATGAACACGTATATAGCATAAATAGCTATAATTTGTAGCGGTTTAATTATAATCTCCAACAAATTGTAGAGGTTTATGATCCAGTGTTAAGCCAATGATGACAGTAATGAGACTGGCATTAGGAGGTAGTGGCGTCAAAGTTAAAATCATGGTTAATATGATAAAATTGGATAAAAAAATGACTAATTATTTATTAATTAAAAAAATAATTAATTAATATTAAAGATAAAAAATTTATTTTTATCCAATATTTTAAGATAATATAAGTGTATAATATTATAATTTAAGAATAAATTCATTTTAATTAAAAAAACCAATTATAAGTCAAGAGTCAAATTAAATAGAAATTACACTGAATTATTTGGCCTTTATATAAAAGTTTATGTTTATAACATAAAAGTTCATGTTATAAACATAAAGTTCATAATATTAACATGAATTCATATTATAAACATAAAGTTAGTTTAACATAAAGTTCATTTTAAAATCTATAATAAAATGAGAGAAAGAAAATAAAAGAAAAATGAGTCTTTTTTTTTTGGAAAAATAACTATGTACTAACCAAACTTAATTATTTATAAATTTTTAATTATTAAAAATGTGAGATTCATAAGTTTTTCTATTAAGGTATATAAGTTGTTTTAATCTTATGTGGTTTGGACAATTGGACATGTGAGAAGAAGACCGACAAAACACCCAATCAAGAGAGTGGGCATCGGATTTGATTGTCCTAGAAAGTTTGGACCATTAAATGGTCCCATAATAAAATATATTTTTTAAGTTTTTTTAATAACTGTTAAATAGTTCTTTTTTAATTTTAATTATAAATTAATTTCATATATTTTATTTAATTAAAAAATTTATTTTTTATTTTATAAATTATTATTTTATTATTCATTTATCATGTTTATTAATAATCAAAACAAAAAATAATAATAAATTAGATCTTCCATTAGTCGTAATAATCTTTTTGGCAATTCTAATAAATTAAATTTTATCTTCGATCCGTTTTATATGTATAAAATTATAAAATCGTGTTTTTTAAAAAATTAATCAATTAGATTCACAAAACAATAATTTCAGTTCCATAATTGAAGGGCTGAGCTTCGAAGCTATTTCTTTAAGAACAATAGTCATTCCATCCTTGTACTATTGGCTCTCAACAACTGCCCACGAACAATGATGGTAATATCGTTCTTTTGCCAACATTTTCTGAAACCAATTATAGAAAAAGTATTATTAGTTTGAAATTTTAACTTTGGAAACACGTAATGATCAATCGTGTAGCTATTAAATCAAAAAATATTTACCAGCATTAGTCTCCCCTGTGTGCAAAGTATCTTGTAAGCCTTGATATAGTTCAGCTTGAAGTTTCTGTTGTCTTTATCGAACCCATCTTAACTTGCCTGTTTCTATTTTCACATAGTTGTCAACAACATATTGTTGAAGAAGTCGCGCCGCTTGCAAAACTGTTGAGTGATTATCGGGGCAGATCTATGAATATTGAGGATATTAGAAAATAGTTAGAAATTGTGAAATGATGTATTGGTTCAAACTATCATTTAAGGAAGTCAATAAATTATGTAGCAAATATGAGTTTGTACTTGGAGCACAAAGCTATAATATGTCTGGCATGATACTTTATTCCCATTTTGAGTTCGAGTATTCATATCCCATTCATGCGTTCCAAATGGAAAAAGAAGAGGATATTGCAGTGGATTATAATAGCCAATAAATTCCTGAATCCTTCTGAGGTTACCAGCATGAGTTTGAACCTTGATATCTTGTCCACGCACCATTATTTCAATCAGGGGCGGAGCTAGATAAAATATTAGAGGGGGGCCAAAAATATTTATCCAATAAACTAAGACTAAAATAAAATTTTAAGGGGGGGCTAAACTAAAATTTACATATAATTTACATGTAAAAAATTAAAATTAGGGGGGCCATCGCCCCCTTTCCCACCACCTAGCTTCGCCCCTGGAGCAACGCCGTTTGATTCATGTAGCCGACCCCACCTAGTAGGACAAGGTTTTGTTGTTGTTGTTGTTATCTTTTTATATATATGTGAGTTAATTTTAATATAAACTTTTTTGTATAATTACAAATTAATTAAATTCATGTATATATATGACTTTTTAAATAATGATTGTGAAAATTAATTATTTTTACTAATACAATAATATATGATTAGTTATTTATAAATCTTTTATACTAAAAAAAATACAAAATATTACTCGAATGAGATTGAATCTTAGACGTTCGAAGGTAAGTCACTTATTTTTTACAAATGACTCAATTTTATTTTATAAAGTAAGGAGACAAAATGCTTCAATATGTTGAACATACTACAAAGCTACCGTGAAATTAGTTGTTAAGTGGTAAATTTAGATAAATTTTATGTATTTTTCAACAATAACACTCCTATAAAAATTATAGAAAGGTTGGCTGAAATTTTACAAATCAATAATGTTAGAAGTCAAGACAAACATTTCGGATTTCTGTCAGTGGTCCAGAGGTCCAAAAGGTTACATTTGGATATATCAAAGACAAAAAAGTGATTAAGAAGCTGCAACATTCAAAAATATCACCACTCTTCAATAATGGAAAGGAAGTTCTAGTTAAAGAAGTTGCCCTAAATGTCTCTTTTTTATAGATCAGTCTTAAAAGTCTCAACTCAAGATTTAGAATTATAAAAGAGTTTCTTATGAATCTAATAATCCCCTTTGATAATGTCATAAAAAAAAATTTAGATCACATGGATATCGAATCCAACTCAGCACATTGAATATATTTTCCAATTTTTTAGTAACACCTATCCACCTAACGTTACAAACTATCACAATTTCATGACTCACCAACCACATACATGTATATATTACATAAACACCTTATTATATTATTAAGCAACTTTATCTTTTATTGTGAATGCATATATCATTTGATTCATTAACTCCATAGTTGTCCACCTATTAGCTTTATTTAAAGCAATGTGCTCCCATGGTCAGAAACCATTTGTCCTCCTTGTATACCACTTTCATATGTTGAAAAATGTGGATAAATTCTTTGTTTTGTTTCTCAAGAATCATAATTACCAGCTAATGTTATTTTTTCCTTCAATTCATTTAACAATATTTTTGTAATTAACTATCATAGTAACTTATTTGGCTATGGCACCATCTTTTTCTAACAATAACTGAATTGTATCTTCCAATTTTTAGAGTATGACCTCTCCAGTCATGTTAGTTCTTGTAACATTACCTCTAAAGTGCTTTATCTCTCCCCAGTTACTAGTCAAATAACCTTCAACTACCAAATAATTTAAACTCTGGTTGTCTCTATTTATACTCTTAGTTGTTTTAAGTTTTACTAGACTTCGATGAAATTCATAGAGTTGTCCTACAGTTTTTGTGGGGTTAAAAGAGAATGGAAGAAGAATGCACTAGGTTATTTGAGAGATAATCAGCAAACCAAAAGTTCAAGGTGAATTGAACTTTGATTTAAAAGTGTTTAATTTGACACTCTTAAAAAAACAGGACTAGAGATTGTAAACTAAGTTGCACTCTCTTGCTTTGAAGTATGCCAAATTCTACGTTTCTAAAACTGACATTGGAATAAATTCCTCACAAAATTGGAGGAGTTTGCTAGAAGGTAAGAAGATAATCAAGTCAAGTCAAAACATACAAGACTTTTGGCTCAAACAATTTAACCCCATCAAAAATTATTGTAGCAAAGCCCAAATCAACAACTTATCTAGGTTTCAGTCTTAATTATAGCAGACAGATAGTGAAAACGCCCAAACAATTCAACTTTTTAATCACAATTTGATACAAGCAATTCTTTAGATAACTCTATCTTAGACGAATAAGACATACTTACCAGGTCAAGAGAGTAGAACTCGCAGTACTCAATCTTTTCGGCATATTCTTTGGCTTATCAGCTCTTCTATCTCCCATTAGAGCAATTACCAGAACAGTATAGACAAATGCCTTTGTACTCTTTAATTTGGTAACTGAGATGTCAGCTAAAAAATAAAAAATTTCTATGGAAAATTTTCAGTGTTAACTCGATGTACCCAAATATAATCAATCAAAATAATCAATTACTCATGGGATAATCTCTGCGAAGAACTTCGAAGAGCCGACGAAAAAGAAGAATATAACAGCACACCTGATTTGGAGCTATGGAAAATTCAGAACTTACTAGTCTTCGAGAAGAAACTGCACCTATGGAAGTAGCTCGTTTGACTATCACCCATGGAAATTAGCTCGTTTCGCCATGAATGCATTTGAAGAAAAAGTTTGATTAGTATCTGTATTTTGATGATGGATAAACTCGTGTTTTGTAATTATTAAAAAATATCGTCTTGTAAAAATTTTCATTTTGATCTTGTTTTTGTTCTCGTTTGGATCATTTATATTCAATTGCATTAATTGAATAAATAACCTATCTTTAAAAAAAATAAAACAATTTAAGAACATTAAATTATTTATTTATTTATTTAGAGCTTAAGAATAAAAATTTTCTACGAAAAATCATGCATAATAAAATCGCGGTTCTAGCAAAAAAACTCAATCAAAAAATTCAATGTATCCCAAATATAATCAATCGGAAGAATCAGTTACTCACTTGTTGGTCTCATGTCCTGAATCAATTGTTGGTGCATGAAGATAAGCTGAATTTCTAGTGGGAAACGTAGCTGAACTTCCAGTGAGAGACGCTTCTGAGAAAATTTGGAAATGGTGGAATAATTTCTAAGAAGAACACAGAAACGAAGACAAGAATAGAGCGGCACACCTGGTTTGGAGCTATGGATAGCGGGAAACCTGCTGGTCTTCGAGAAGAAGTGGTTGCCACAATGTCACCCATAGAAATAGCTCGTTTCGCCAAGTATGCATTCCAAGAAAAAGTTCGATTAATCCTTTGATGACAGGTGAGCTATTTGATAGTTGTTAGAAAATATCATCTTATGAAATTTTCTATTTTAACCTTGTTATTATTTTCTGTTGGATCACTTATATTCAATTACTTTAATGGAATAAAATAACTTATATTTAGAAAAAAAAAATATTATGCACATTAAATTATTTGGTTATTTAGAGCTTAGTTGATATATGCTAACATTATATAATTAAATTCATAGCATTTTTTTATGTGAATTAACTTTAATTCATTTATTTTTCTTTCTAAAATTAATGCTCATTTTAAAGCAATTACTTTCACTCATACGCTCTTTTGCAAGCTCCTTGTACATTATATATGTGGTGAATTACTTTAAATTTTGAGTTATTATTTTTTTGTGATTGGTATTTAAATTTATTGATTCAACTTATTGTATTGATTGGTGAATTATTTTGTTTTTTTTTATACATTACATGTTTGATGAATTATTGAACATAAATTTAATTTTTTATTTTTTATTTAATATTATTCATGTGATTTTGCATTTTACATAGTATAACTACCTACAGCTACTTACAGACAAATTAAGCCGCTATGCTTAATCTAATCTCTTATATGCATATGCAGCTACTAAAACAAATTCCAATTTTTTTTCCTTTAGTGCAAGATAGAAGGTGTAAGTATGCTCACCACAACAATAATAATGATTCGTCATCACTAATCCTCATATGGCATTTAATCCTTTTTACCATGCAAATTAATAAGTTCCTATAGTTTATTTTGCATTATTATATTTACTATTGTATGTTAATATTTTGATTACATAGAGTATTTAATTTGAATCTAAACTTAAAGTTGTTTATACATAATGAGTAGTACTTATTCTTTAGTTTGTATATTTATTAAGAAAAATTGCTGCATAGAGAAGGAGTGATGTTTTGCTCAGTCATTGATTTGTGCTTATAGGTGTGATGTTATTAGGTGTTGTTTCTTTGCATGAGTCTGTTTTTTTATGCTTTCTTTGCTTAGTCATTGATGTATTTTGTGCTGTGTTTTTTTTTTCTATATTTGCTTCACTAGTTGATTCCTAGGTGAATTTAAACTATTAAAAAAAAGAAAAAAAAAGGTGTTCCTCTCAAATATGCTCTGTATTATGGTTGGTTTGAGCGAGCTTCTAAGAAAAGATCCTTTTTCGAGTTATCTTTTTTTAAAAGATTTTATGAAAAAATAAAAGTAATTTCATGTTTCGGTATTTCATACGAAAAGATCTTTTTATCTATCAATTATATTTGGATATAACAATATAAAAATATTTTTTTGTTTATTTATTACATGAAAAATATTTTTTTAAGGAAAAAATATCTTTTAAAAAAATGTAAATTACAACTTCTCAAAAAAGATGTTTTTCTGATTTTTCTCGTACTTTTACTTTTACTACTCGAAATTTACCAAACACGCTAAAAAATAAAAAAGATCTTTTTTTTTTCATTGAAAAAAGATTTTTTTTTATCAAAATAATGGTGCCTAAACAAGCACTATAAATTATTATGTGTTATAAATATGTATATATATAATATTTTTATTTTATATCAATTTTAGATTTATAAACTTTTTACTTTATAAAAAGGAGTGATAATAAGTAGAAATAGTGTCATTTATAAAAGTACTCAAAATAAAAAAATTAAGTTAGAAGTATAATTTAGACTTTAAAACAAGTTAAACAATATTTATATATAATTGTATAATCGAATAATTTAATATTTAATTTTTAATGTATATATAATATTTTTATTAAAAAATGAGTACTACTAGTACAAGAATATAAAAAATCTCTAATACAAGGAGTACATAAAATACTAAAAATTTATAATATTAAAAATTCAAAAGTATTAAAAATATTAAAAAAAAAGCAAAATTCAAGAGTAAATCGAATTAATAAATATCTATTTACATGGATTGCATGTGCCAATCAAGTAAATCGAATCTAATTGCAGTTACCTAATTCTATCTACATAGAAGAAATTGTATCAATTCAATTTAGTACTATAATGACTAATTTAAATTCAATGAATTCGATTTATATAAAATTATGAACAAAAACATACATGTAGTAACGTTATTTGATTTTCACGTAATATTATTCTGTATTTAGTTTATGCATGTGTTTTACCCTATATATAATGTAACATTCAGTTTCTTTCATACTTGATGCGAGTAGTTCTTTACAAATTATGCAGTCCATTTCTTCTCGAGGAGGATGACAAGTTTCTTGAGAGAGTTTAAGCTGTCGTGGAAGAAGAGGAGGAGCGTGGAGCTTTGGGTGGATCTTTGGCTGCAATGAAAACAGTTGCTGCTAAAGATGCAATAGCAACTGCTGTTTGATTCTTAAAATTCTAATTGTAATAATTTAGACATCTAAATTAAATTGTGGACTATAAACATGTCTTTGGCCCAATTTCAAATATAAGTCAGCAATTAAAAAATTGAGGTGGTATAACCAATACCCCGTGGCACAGTATAATGGCTAATTGAAGTGGCTGTTTTGCTAAAAATTTCAGGATCCAAAATTTAGATTTTGTTTTACTACCTATGAAGTATGAACTCTGTTCATGATCAGCTAGGTATTGTTGTAAGGTGAAATGTATATTTTAGTCATCTTTTGTATGTAACCAGTCATTTATAAGTATTTTGTACAAGTTAAAGGCCATAGATAATACTGTTGAATATATAGTAAATAAATGAAAAAATAATTTCAGAATCATTTTTTCAAAATTGCAGAGGTGATACAATCTGATGAAAGTTATATTATTCCTTCTATATATATAGTTTTATACTGCCATTTATATCAACATTGTTGTTTGGGACGTGGAATGGTGTACTAAAATTAGAAAAAAAGACAAATAGGTCCTCACTTTTTAAATTTTTGACAAATACATTCCTAACAAAATTTAAATACAAAAAGTCCGACTTTAACAAATGGAGGACAATTTAGTCTTTCTGTCTATTTGCCTCTCATACGCCAAATGGAACTAGCTGATGTGGCTGAAACGGTGTCGAGGTGTCCGTTACGGTGCCACGTTGGAAGGAGAATAAAGTTCGAAGGACAAATAAATTCTTGACGTCATTTTGCAAATAAAGTTTGAAGGACAAATAGGTCATTGGAAATTTAGTTCACTATACTTCTATATGTATCATATATTACTATCTAATTAAAATATACCTATATTATGTATCATATATTACTATCTAATTTAATAATCAAATGTGTCACATGACACTCTTATTAAAATTGAGAGAATTTTTTTTTCAAAATTAATAAACTCCTTTCCTAAATTCTCTCATCTACCTCTCTTCATTTTTTCTATTTCTCTCTACTATTTTTACTCTATATTTAATTATATTTTATATTAGTAATTTGACAAATCAAAATATGTCCTCCGATATTTTTTTACAATTAAAATATTTTAAATATAAAAGTATACACATTAAATTATTTTAAATTTTAGATAACGAATGTTAAAATTAATTATTAATAAAAATTAGACTTTTTCATATAAAAATAATAACTAAAAATCTTATTATTTAATTTTTTATCTACAGATATCTTGGTCTTCTTAGACAGAGACTTTTGTTAACTTATGACTTTTTTGTAAAAGTAGTTTGATTTTATAAATCTTTTGTGCCATGCATAATTTATATTGTTAGAACAAAGTAAACTATAATTTAAAAAAATTTATTCTCGTAATGGTATTATGGATAAAAATACTAGTTCTAATATAATACACAAATGCACTAATACTAACTTAATACATGAATGATGCACAAATAAACTAATGTTAACTTGATGCATAAATGAACTGATGCTAACTAATCCCACTGGTATTATGAAAACTGAACTAATGCAATTTAACAAACAAAAAAGTTCTGCATACAAGCGATTAGGGCTTGTAAGCATTACAAGTTAATTTCCCTAACCCCCCAGAATTCGCTCCAAGTGCTACGTCCGTTACACGCGCTATATATAACTTCCAAATTTAAAAGATTTGTTTCCTTCTTCGTTCTCCTTCTTTCCAAATTTCTTCGTTCTTCTTTTCGCGCTTCTCCCCCTGTTTTTTCGATCGTTCTTTTCCCATCTTTTCTCACTGGTTTGTTCTTTGCCATTGACGTTAGTTCCTCTCTCTGTAACTCCAGCTTCGTTTTCTTTTTGATTTTCTGGTTTTTGAAATCAAAGTTTGAACTCGTTTTGAAGATAATTGATAATTCAACCTCAGATTATCAGCTAAATTAGGGCAAAGTGGATTATGAATTTGAATCTGACGTAGTTGCTGAGGTTTGATTTACATACGATTTACTCTGAATTTTGTTGCAGTTATTTGCCTAGCATTGTGTAGCTGAATAATTCGTGAATATTGACTGTGAAACTAACGTGTGAACATAAATCCGTGGATTGAATTTAATGTATCAGTTTTGATTAATTATCTGCAATTTATAGCAGACGCTCAGGTGTAGATCAGATTTTTTTTGTGTGTATTTTTTGGAGAAGCATGGGTGTATTTACAGTTTATGGCTTTTTTGTTATTTTAGTTGAGTTGTTGTCGTTCAGGTGTATTAGATTAGACCTGATTGGGTGTATTTTTTGTTTTTGACATGGTGTAGCTGAATAATTCGTGAACATTGACTGTGAAACTAACGTGTGAACATAAATCTATGGATTGAATTTAATGTATTAGTTTTTATTAATTATCTATAATTTATAGCAGACGCTCGGGTGTAGATCAGAATTTTTTGGGTGTATTTTTTGGGGAAGCATGGGTGTATTTACAGTTTATGGTTTTTTTGTTATTTTAGTTGAGTTGTTGTCGTTTGGGTGTATTAGATTAGACCTGATTGGGTGTAATTCTACAGCCTCTCTCTGTTGTTGATGACCAGTTTGTTCCCAATGTTGGAATGACCTTTACCACCCTTGAAGATGCTGGAAAATTTTATAGGAACTACGCCAAGGCTGCAGGGTTTTCTACAAGAGTTCGGAGCATAAATAGGAAGAGAAACAAGATTAAGAATCAATTGATTACATGTAGCAGAGAGGGAAAATGGAAATCTAAAATATCTCCGACCGAGAAGACGAATCCGACAACCGGTTTAAACTGTCCTACAAGAATTTATATACACACATTAAAGGATGTTGGTGCTTGGATCATTTCAAAGGTTGTGCTGGATCATTTACACCCTTGCTGTCCAAGTAAAGCAGAGATGCTCAAACAACACATGGAACTAAGCATGTCCATTCGTCGTACAATAGAGAATAACAAGGAGGCTGGTATTAGACCAAGCAAAACTTACCAATCATTTGTTGCGGCTGCCGGTGGTCATCGCGAGTTAAATTTTATTGAAAAGGATGTGAGGAATTACATTAAGAGAGAAGTGTGTAATGTTTCTGAACAAGAAGATGCAAAGGAATTCGGGAAATATTTGTTACGAATGAAAGAGAAGAATCAGAATTTCTTTTTTGAGCTTGAACTCGAGAAGGATCAATCGATTAAGCTGACTTTTTAGGCCGATGCAAGAAGTAGAGCTGCCTTTGAGTATTTCGGAGATGTTATTTCATTTGACACTACCTACAATACAAACAGGTAATAAACTGTCCCTTTTTATTATTCTAAATTAATGTGTTTTATGAATCTGCTGCAGAGGTGTATATTAGGTGTTTTTCGAGTGTATACAAAGCATTTGTTGGGTGTACGTAATGATTTTCCATTCTACACTATGGTAATTTATTTCAGGTATAATTTGGTTTGTGGTTCTTTTGTCGGGGTGAATCACCACAGTCAGTCAACACTTCTTGGATGCTCTTTGATGAAAAACGAAGAAATTGAATTATTCAAATGGTTATTTCAATGTTGGCTTCGTTGCATGGGAGAAAATGCTCCGAAAGGGTTTCTCACCGATCAATGCGCATCAATGAAAAGGATTTTAGAGGCCTGTATGCCAACAATAATTCACCATTGGTGTATTTGGCATATCATGAAGAAGATTCCAAGCAAATTAAACGAGTACAAGGGACATGCAGAAATTGAACAAGAAATGAGCGAAGTTGTTTGGAACTCTCATAGTAAAGAGCTTATTCAATTTGTCAAACAATACGTTAATTGCCTCGAAAGCAGGGAGCAAGCAGAGAGAGAATCATATGCTGCAGATTTTCATACGGTCATATCGTGTGCAACCAAATCCTCCATTGAAGCTGAATTTCAAGATGTGTACACTCATCAAAAGTTTAGGGAAGTCCAAACACAATTCAGAGGAAAGGAGAATTGCATAACTAGATTAACGAATTCCGCTCTAGGCTATTCAGTATACGAAGTTGGAGAACAAGTTTCCAGCTTAATATTCAACAAGTTTGTGGTTACTTATGACTCAGTAGCAGCCGAGGTAAAATGCCAATGCTTATTATTCGAGTCAAGAGGGATACTATGCCGTCACACACTAAGCGTGTTAAGCTTTGAACAAGTAAGCCAAGTGTCACCTAGATATATACTGGAACGATGGAGCAAGAAGGTAAAGAGGCTACATACACACATCAAGAGCAGCCACGACGAGCCACTGTTGGAGCCAAGAAGCAAGAGGTTTGACCAATTGGTTTTTCATTCGCAAAATATTTGCGAATTTGCATCAGAATCGGAGGAGCTGACTACAATTTTGTACCGTGCGTACGATAACGTCATAGTTGAGATGGAATCATTGAAAGCCAAAAGGAAGGGCACATATTTTTTATCTCACGAAGACGCCAACTTGGAATCCGTTAACGAGCTTCAAAGCCCTCCAAGGATTCGAACAAGAGGACGTTCAAAAAATAGGCTAGGTTCAAAGTTGGAGAAACAGATTGCAAATGCCACAAAGAAGAAGAAAACGAAAGGTTTAAACGAGGTAAAAGTGATGTTCTTTAAATATGTGGTGATTGAGTTTATTTTTCTCGTTAATAGTTTAGCTAATATGTGAGTTTGTTATATTCAGTTAAACCTCTTTGATGCTGCATCAGTGGTGCATTCAAATTCCAGCCAATATCAAAGATGTGTTATGAATTATCAGTTCAGGGTACCAGCAGCAGCGGATAACTCTTTGGGTATATAGTTACAGAATATGAGTGTAAAAGCAGTGTTCTTTTGGGTGTATTTCTGAATTTTCTTGTATTTCACATTTTACATATATATAGATATATATACTTTAGAATCTTGTTTTTATGTTATAAAATACTGTTTGTTTTTTTTTACAATGGTTTAAGGGTTTTAGGTATTTGGGTTTAAGGTTTTAGGGTTTACGGGGTAGGGGTTAGGGTTTAGGTTTTAAGTGTTTCGTGTTCAGGGTTTTAGGGATAAAGCATCAAGAGGATAGATTTTTGGGTGTATATTCAGCTTTCTTTGGGTGTAAAAAATGGCAGGTAATGTGTGTATATTTGGTTTGATGTTTTCCTTCATATTATAGTACCTGTAATTCATACATTTTGAATACAGCAGAGAGATTTTAAATATTGAAAGAAATTTTACAATACATTGGACTATAATTGGAAAATTTTTACAGTATGTGTTCAATTTGTTACAGAACTATATAACATTTACATTAATCAGTGTCAATATCCTCAGAATCTATCTGACAATATAGACTCAATAAAAACGAGGATGGCTTGGACAGTCTTATTGCATTACTTCTTTTAATGGCTTCAGCTTTGTCTAGATTCATGTCATGGAATAGAATTCTGGAAGTATATTCCACTCTAAAGTGGTTCACCTCGTCCTACAGTTAAAAAGAATATTCTGTTTAATCAACCATGTTAATTGAGAAATCTAATACAGAGTTATTTACTTTTAAACACATTTACCTGGCTCCAATTCTCCCACTCATACTTCTGCCTATTAATGTTTGCTGGATTAAGTATCTCAAGCCACTTCATTACGTAGATAGCACAGTCATAGCTGAAAACAAAGAAAATAAATTACAAATTACATATAGAAAAGTTTAATTTTCAGAGTGAAAGATTTATACCTTGTCTTTTGGCTCGAGATGTTAAGGTATGGTGGTTCAATTTTCTTGTCCTTGTCCTTTTGTCTTCAGAGGTGCCCCAGCATATACTTTAATTCGTGAAATTACATATCCTTTAAAACACAAAACAAATCAGTAATACATGAATAATTTTAATAAAGTGATACACCCAAAGGAGCACAAAGTTACACCTTATATTGAACAGTAATACACCCAACTAGTAAAATACAGAACACAGAACCAACTTACAATGAATGTATTCAGGGCAGTTCTCTCATCGGATGGAGATTTCGTGTGATATGGGTCGACTATATAAAATTTTTTCGCTTTCTTGTATCAGCCAACCATAATCACCAATGGTCTGAATGGCAAACATGTGCAAAAATCTGAAATATGTTCAGATTGAATACTGTTTTAATTTATTTGGCACATAAGTAAAAAATGGTAATAAGAAATTTTTGAAATGAAAACTTACATAACGATGTGATGCTAATTTTTTAAGGTCCAAAAAGGGTATAAACATTGGATAGTCTTCCACCTTGAATGGCCTATTAGTTTTAGCGTTTAAGAATACCCCTTTTGGATGATTTACAATGGCCATATTCTGCAAAAATTATGAACCACCAAATGAATACATAAAATACACCCAATTGAATACAGAAAATACACCCAAAATATCACATTAAATATACCCAGTATAAGACGAAAATACACCCCAAAGAATGCAATAAGTACACCCAAATTTCGTTGAAACACCCCTTACCACAATATCAGGGGGACAGTATACTTCTTCTTGAAACCTTGGAATCTTTTGTTGGTTTAGGATGAAGCACAAGGTAGAGACAATCTAGAAAAAGATGCCGAAATCAATTTTACATCAATCAACATTGCAGTTAATTTTGGTGATGAAAACATTAATGTTATTGTAATATTACCTCAGCTTTATATGCGTTTCAGGTGCGAGTGATGCAAGATGGACTTTTGACAAGGTGTATATATCTTGGGCTTGGAGTCTATAGACATTGTCAAACTCATTACTTCGCCCATCTGCGTCGGTCTTCACTTGTATAGCCCAGAGGTAGCATTTCTCTTTCATGTCAGAACTATTTTCATTCGTCCTTGCCGGAGTTTCAAACTTTTTGAAACTTTCTGCCCCACTCTCCTTTGGAATCTGCAGACTTTTTTCATTTGTTGACACCCCACCACTTGCAATTTTTTGTACCAGATCCCCTAATTGTTCTAGCAGTTTTGGTGTTTCTGGTGTCTTTGCCCTGCCTCCATCTTGCGTTGACGTTCCCTCCTGCGTTGTTATTTCTTCTTGGCTTGAATCAGTCAAGCCAAGGTGAATGATGGCATCGGATCTGTTCTAGGAACATACAACGCTGTCCGTGCCATCATCATCAGCGCAGCAGCGTCTTCTGGGGCTGGATTACTGCGTGATCATGTATAACATATTATAAGAATAAGAATATATGGATGATAACCAAACATTGGTTTTACTCTGATCAACTTACATTTTAGATGGAGCTGGCAGAAGCGTGGGTGTGCTTTCTTCAAGTTGTTAAGGGGTTCAGGAGTGCTGCACGGTACATAAAATTAATCATGATTTAAAAAAATTAGTCATGGATCAATCGTGAAGATATAGACCCCAACATGGGCAATATACACCCAAACTGTAACCAAATATACACCCAACACTATTTCTTACCTTTTTGTAGTTCCTTCAATTTGTAGCAAAGGGGTTGGTTCATTTTTTTGTCTCAGGTGTAGGGGTTGTTTGGGACAGTGGTAGACAAACTTGAATCGGAACTCTAAACAAGAAGAAAAACAAAAGGTTAACAATGCCTTTGAAAATAAAAAGATTATAAGGTTGAAATATTTTTGAAAAACTCACATCGCAAGCACTTCGGACGGTGTCTCTTCCCTCATAACCATCATATTCTCTTCAGCCACCTCACTGGCTGACTCTTCAACCGGACTCAACCTAAAATACACCCTAACAAAGTCAAAAATACACCCGAACAATTCAAAAGAAAGACAGGCTTTGTTTTTTGAGAACTTACATACTTGCAGTTTTTGCTTTTTTTTCCTGCTTTTTTTTTCCTCGAATAAAACAATAAAGGACTTTTTTTCTAAAAAAATATATACAGAATTAGAAGTAGAAGGTAATAAAAGAATAAAAGCAACAGTTATTTGAAAGAGAAATTACACGCTCTCTGTCGATTTGTTTACGCTACTTTGTTCTGTGTTTCCTTGAGAGGAAGGATTATCACTTCCCAAGTTTACGTCCGGTATTCTAAAAATAATAGAGTACATGTTATTCACAGAAAATACCATACTGTTAAATCATGATAACAAGATTTTATCAAATAAAGCTTCTTACGTTTCAGATGAGACATAGTGACCTTCCGTCGATCGCAGGTCAGCTTGCTTTTCACTGCGAAACAAGAAACAATTATTAGCAAAGAAAACCCCCTAAAATCTGAAATATACACCCCAACAAGACATACCCCTCTGAAGCAGATTTTTAATTGTTTTGCTTTTTCCTAAATTCTCTTAACAATTCATCTAAATCTTCATTTTCAATTTCAGATCTGACAGTACATGCATAAAAGAACGTGTTAACGAATATAATTTTGATGATAGACGGTAATATAGCTTACAAAGTACTGTACCCATGATATGATTGAGCTTGTTCAGGAGATGAATCCTCAACAACGACCTTTTTCTTTTTGGATTGTGTCCTGGGGGAGAAAAAACAAGTATGAATCATAAATAAAAAATTAATTTGATCACAAAATAGTACCCAAAGAAGTGCTTACTTTTTTGGTGTTCTCTGAGTTTTTTTCTTTGTTTTTTGTTTCTCTACTGGTGATGATTCTTCGCTTCTATAAGTTAATAAGAGACACTCTGTTAATACATGAAATCTTGATAATAAACCCAAAGGAAAGGAGTGATAATTTCAGAACATTACTCATTAGTTGATTCAGATTCTGAATCAGAATCCTCCTCAATCTTCTTTCTTTTTTTGGACTCCATTCTGGAAGGTGAACAATCATTATTTAAAAACATTCTAAAAGGGGTAAAATACACCCAAATGAATGCACAAGATACACCCAAATGAATGCACAAAATACACCCAACTTGATAAATAAAATACACGCAAATGGAGAAATAAAATACACCCAAATGGAGAAACAAAATACACCCAAGCATGTTACTTACTTTTTGGATTTTCGGGTGGGTTGTTTTCTTATTGAATCCTCTGAGTCTTCTTCAGTCTCAGACTCAGAGGTAGAATGGTGACTTTCAGTTGTTTCAGTCTCAGATGATGATGTTGAACTTGCCTTCTTTTTTTGTTTTTTGGTTTCTTCCTTTTTTTCTTTTTTCTTTATTTCTTTCATTTTTTTCTTTGCTTCACCCATCTTTACAATCCCCTGAAACATTAGAAACTGTAGTTAGCAGCATTCAAGTAAATAAAATACACCCAAGATATTTTGTTCACTTACCATATGGTCCTCCATTTCTGCCCTCATTCTTTCGACCAACTATTCCTTAGTCCAGTTGGCAATCCAAGGTTCTGGAGGTCTTTCTTCCCTCTTCTTGTCTTTATTTTTTGAAAGATGAAAGTAAATTATCATCAGGGCAAAGAGGCAACCATCAATTGCCTTTTTCTTTTTCACCTTGTAATCCGTTATGCCCTTGATGATAAAACTCAAAACATGTCGTTCCCAGTTCCGCTCTGTTATTGTGTCCATCTCGAAAATTGGGACCAGGTGCACATGTGAGATTTTGTTTATTGTCGTTGGTAATAGGAACGCCATCTGTATATAGAGGATGAAGATCCTCTTGAACATGAGGCGATCCTGTTCATTATCAACGACAATAGCCATCATCTCATCTGTCAGATTTTTTAGGGTTTTACCCTGGAATCTTCTAAAAATTTGTTTGTCATCTTCAGAAAATTTCTTATAATTGACTTTCTGATGAAATGTATCTCCTACAAAAAGGAAAACAACATAGTATGATAATCAGTTCAAATACACCCAAACATCAATTAAAATACAACTGAATATAGCTCATATACAACTATAATTTTTAGCGAGTTACCTGACGCGTTGATGCCAAGCGTAGCCCCTATTGTTTTTGGTCTTATTTTAAATGAACCGTAGCATGTTTTCAGTCTGTTTTTCCTAATTTGAAGGAGTTAGCCAACTCCCTTAATATTTGGTGATGCACCTTCAGCGGCGGGATGTGCATCAGGCCGCCAAATCCCAAATCCCTAACTATTATTTTCTTCTCCTCACTCATGTTTCTGAATTTCTCACTTAACAAATGTGTTGCACACTTAAGGTCCTTGGTTTGCTGTAAACAAAGCAAAGCAAAATTATAGTCAGATATATTTCTATTATATAAAACTGATTTCATCTAAGACATATTTGTTCTTACATTTTTTCCAACCTAGTTTTTGCCTGCCATTGTTTCTGAAATGAAAAATACACCCATAGATATCAGTAAGATACACCCATAGATATGAGTCAGATACACCCATAAATATGAGTTAGATACACCCATAGATATCAGTCAGATACACCCATAGATATCAGTAAGATACACCCATACATATGATTCAGATGCACCCATAGATATGAGTCAGATACACTCATAGATATCAGTCAGATATTACTTAAACATCCATTAATATACAAGGTCAAGCAACATTACAAGGTCAAGCAATATGCACCCATGGACAAGCAAATATTAGAATAGTTGCAAGTGATCACTATATTACAGTATATCAGTTCAGAAATATACACCCAACAAAATACTCCATATACACCCACCAAATTAAGCAATATACTTCCAAAAATCAGTTACCAGAATAACTAGAACAACAAGAACAGTAACACCTAGAACAACTAAGAAGAACAGTATAACCTAGAACCAAGAATAACACTAAAACCTAGAACAAGTAGAACATTAAAAACTATAAAACCTAGAAGAACGTAGAAAAACAGTAAAACCTAGAAGAATGTAGAAGAACAGTAAAACCTAGTTCTTCGTTTTCGAAATCTGGAAAATATAGAATATGAGTAAAGTAGTAACGTAACGTACCTTGAGTATTATAACTTCGTTTTTTCTGGAGATTGTTGATCGAGAGTTTTGATCTTCGCGACGAGTGCTATCTTTGCAGTTTGGAATGTTGCTCGAAAATGGACGGTTTGTGTTTTCTTCGAAGTGGTTAGAGAAGTGGAAGAGTGCGCCATTAAGGAGCGCTATTTGCAAAGAGAAACCGTTTGAGTGGGGTGCGTATAATTTACGCTCCATTCAAACTGAGATGAGTGCGCGTGTGAATGATGTGTGGGCTAGGAAATTGTAAAACTTGTAGGGCCTTTTTGCTTGTATGTGTAGTAGGCCCGATATCACAATTTCTGCTGCCCCCTAGCACTCCTCCCGGTTGAATTATTCTCTCAAGTGACTTTTTTTCGGATCAGTCTCAGACCATTTCTGAACCAGTTCAAGATCTCCAAAAGCATTTCGAGTCCAAACCAAATTTTTTGACCGAATCGAAGCGTATACATCCCTTAGTCTCATTCACAGCAACGGCGGCCAGGGAGCTCGTGACTGAGGCAATATCATTTTAGGAACTGGGTCGGGTAGTTTTGGGTGTCGGATTTGGGTTCTTGGGCATAGTCTAACAAAAAAAACTGCTTAAACTCTCGTTTTTATCGTTAAAAAGTTTGCAATTATTCTCTTTTACATGTTATGCAGCCATGTGTGAATGATAAGAATGTGTCCAATTATCCATCACTTTGTATATCATAACAACATGGACGCAAAAATTGGTGTTTCGGTCTTTTTGAAATTTTTAAAAATTAAAAAAATTAAAAATATTTTTAAATTGAAATTAGATCTTCTAATTTCACTTTTACAAAATAATAAATTTTAAAATTTATAATATTAAAATCAGATTTCTAATTTCACCTTTTAAAACATAGCAAAAATAAAAATTTATAAATATTAGAGACTCACATATAATTATTTTTGTGAGGTTATTAATAAAAAAATGTTAAATTATAAATGAGTTAAAATATGTTAAATTATTTAATAATTTTTAACTATTAATTTCATATGATGACAACTATACTGAATTTTCATATTAAAATAACTAACCTGACAACTTAAGTAATTTGAAATACAAATCATACTAAAATTGGCTCATTAAGTGTAGTGACCCTCAGTTTTAAAACCATCGTTACTATTACTAGTATTATTATTACTACTATTAACTATAAAGCATAGAAAATAAAAGGTGGTTTATACTTTGCATTAGGTTACATATATATTACTATTATCATTATGCATTCGGTTACCTATATATATATTATCATTATCGTTATGTACACATATACATATAATATTAAGTTTTGTAATATGATATTATGCTATTATAATTTATTCTTAGCTTTCTTCTAGCATAAGTATAATCTATTACTATAATTTCCTTTCATAAAGTGTATATATAATATAAAGAAAGCTAAGGCGGTGTATTAATCATACATATATATATCATTAACGTATACGAGAGGAAAGAAAAGAAAGAAAACGGAGAGAGAAGACCGAGAGAGAACGAAAATCCTTCTGAACCTCCGGTTTCAATTTCTTGAAATCCGTAACTCCAATCAAAAATCTAATCCGATAAGAGTATTCGTAACCTTCTCCTCTATACGTTGGTACCATTTTTTATTAGTGAAAGTTGACAGTGACGTAGCTCTTCTTTTCTTTGGATTTGGCCAACGGGAGCTTTAGGAGGCACGAACGATTCTGGACATTTTCTTCTTCGATAGCTCACTCAGAAAGCTTCTTCTAAGCTTTGAATATTTTGATTTCGTACGAAGGTATGACTCCAGAGCTTTGAATATTTTGATTCCGTACGAAGGTATGGTTTTGGTTTCTCGTAGTTAATGTTTAATGTCACGTGAAAACTTAGGCTAGAAGACCTTAAGATAGGAATGAAATGAATGAATAATTGATGGATTGTGTATATGGTATAAAATGTGTGGTTTAGCTGTTGTTAATAGTTTGATGTTGAAGTTGGTTAGTTTGGAAAAAGATTTAATATTGGTATTAGTCTGATTTTGAAATAATTTGTTACTGGAAATGATCTGAATGATTGAGAGGTATTTGGTTTGGTAGTTGGGATCCTTTAAGGGTGGCAGAAATTTGAGTTTTAGAGGTGATACTGCCAAGATTTTTATGAGAATTAGAGTTTTGATTTGAAGTGGTATTTTTTTTTAAAAAGGAAAGAGATTATTATGTGACTTGTATATTTGAGACTATTAGTTGACCCTCTGTCGCAAGATGTGACCGGACACTTTAACTCCCCGGATTCCCCCATGGGCATGCATATATATGAATATTGAATATTATATTTGAGCTTGGAGTTTAACTCTATGGAATACTATATTATTGAGCTTGGAGTGTAACTCCATGGAATATTATTGAGCTTGGAGTGTGACTCCATGGAATATTATATTTGAGCTTGGAGTTTGACTCCATGGAATATTATTGAGCTTGGGATGCGCGCACAGAGTGACTGTCCAATGGTTAACTACCAGGACATGTCGGGTTGGCTGTATAACCGACAGATGAGACTCATCAGCCATAGGACAGGCATACATCATATGCATTTGTTTGGTTGCTTGAGCGTGCATTGTTTTGGTTTGCTTAATTGTTTAATTCTGCTTATCCGTTACTTGTTCTACTTGCTGTAAATGTTTCTCTATCTGTGTTTTCCTTGCTTGAACTGTATGTGTATGTTTTCTGAGAAATCCCTCTTGACGAAGGTGTGAGGGGAGAGGGTTGTTCCACCAGTGATTCGGAGGATTGGATGCGACAGAAAGTGAAGTATAAAGTTAAAGTTAGATTCAGAACTAGAATACCTTAGACAACTTACCTAATTTCTGGTTTAGTTGAATTCTTAGGCTGAAATCTGAGTGTCGGAGTTCTAGGAATACCTCTGGCTTTTTCGAGACCTTTTATATTAATTATGTGGGCACCTTTACCATACTGATTCTCCAGTTCTCATTCCATACTATATTGTTGTTTTTCAGATGCAGGTCGAAAGGTATCTCATTAGGCGTCTGGACACCTGAGGCGAAGTGGTTACTGTGTTCTTTTGTTGTGCAGTGATGTATATACATGTACTTAGCTTTCTCTCCACATAACTTATTCTTTTTGATCCTCTTAGAGGTTTATGGAGAGGCAGGATTTTGTTTATGTACATCTTGGGTTTTGGATATATATATATATATATATATATGTA
>NC_029781.3:3187275-3187732 GCF_000817695.3 Arachis duranensis | reverse complement strand
TAATAAAAAAATATATAACATATTTTAATTATAAAATTAATAATATATCATTCGTTAATAATGCATCATAATAATCAAGAAAAATTTTTCCATGCGTCTGAAACGAATATTTATTGTGTTTCTGTAAGTTCACCATTCAATATCAATTAAAAATCGATACCATCGATCACATACTTATTTAAGGGGCTTTCCTTTTTTTCAAGAGCTATTTGAAATAAAAGAATAATTTACTTTTTTTTTTTTTGGTGACCGGAATAATTTACTTTTGATGCACGTAAAATGTTTTTAAAAAATATCATAATAGATAATGAATTATTCCTAAAATCTGAAATCGAGCGTTTTTATTAAAAAACAACATATTAATTAATATTACGTTTAATTAATAAAATGACGGGTAATGCCTATTAATTTACTAGTAGTAGTACATATAACATGACAGATCCAAAAAATTTTGATC
>NC_029781.3:3166521-3187240 GCF_000817695.3 Arachis duranensis | reverse complement strand
AATACTTATTTAAAAATTTATAATTAGAAGCTAATTCTTATTGAGATTTATTGTTAAAAAAGTTCTTTTAATTAACACAGTTGTTATAGAAAAAAATTAAAACTAATATAAAAAAAGATAAATAATACTTTTTCGAATCGATTTCTAAAAAAAAACCCAAATTTTATTTAAATGGAGAATTGTTCATTCGAACGATATCTAATATAAAATTTTTAAATTGATTATGAAATATCAAAAATTGAATAAAAAATTATTATGAGGTCAAATTTAATAATTTAATGAGAGCAAATAAATATTATTATTATATACTACTATAATTAATTTGTTCACACAAAATTAAATAGAGATAATTTATATTTTGAGATAAAATAAATAAACCAACCCGCTATCAGAATATCTATTAGGTTAACTAATTTTAGACGAGAATAAATTATGCTACTAAATTTAAGTCTCTTAGTTTAAAAGCTTAAATTTAAAATGTACAGATGGTCTTATTTTAAACTCCAACATTTATTTAACCAGATTAATAAATTAACTACCAAATCGATTCATTTTGATTATGTATAAATGGTCTTTAATAATATACTTTGAATTCTTCTATGTTTAACAGAAAAGTAAAATAATACGACATTAGGATTTTTCTTTTTGCTCATGATGGTAGTTGAAAAGCACCACCAACAAACAATTGTGAGGTTCTGTTTTTATGATAAAGAAATTAAAAATAACAAGAAGACAAATATTCAAAAACTGAATAAAAAAAATACATTAAAATTGAATAAAAACAAAAAGAATAGATTGAAATTGAGTACAAAAAAACACTATATTTTTTTATCAATTTCTTGACGCAACAAGAAAATGACTTCTCAACCTAATTTGTCAACGCCATGAGAATTGAATCGAAGAGACTCCTCAACCTTTTACACAATTCCCCAAAGAAGGACTCTTAACCTCAATTGTCCACACCATTGTTTCATCACGAAACCAAAGAACGGGTTTTTGTTGATCAAAAAAATTGGACATTAATTGAGAAAACTTTTTGTTTTTGGACATTAGGAATTTTTAATAAGTACTCTAGTTTTGTTGCTTTGTTGGGCCTCTATCCATTTCAGACTTTCCTTTGGGCCTTAATTAACCCTTGTTTCATGCTCAAGTTTCATGAGACAGATGGAAGTTTGGAACACAATTTTTTTTTTGTTTGAAAAAAAAAATTCATGAAGAAACACTTTCCCTGTAGGGTTATTAATTTGTGTTTATTAAGCGTATATTAGTAACAAAAGTTTTTGAATTTTATTTACTTTAATAAATACATAGAAAATGAAATATTAAAAATTTAAATTAATGATTTTTTCTAAAAAAAATTAATTAATATTAACATCTATTCTAAAAGTATATATTAAAATTATCGCTAAAAGTATTGCAAATTTTTACTTTAATAAATACATATTAAATATATTAAAAACTTATATTTTATGTAAATTTTTATAAGCTAGCTACCATATATGATTCTATGAATGTGCCTTTGATTGATGCATATTCCAATTTCTAAGACTAAGTGCGCCTCATTAGCTAATGGGAAAAGAATGAAGAAGCAGCATAAGTTGCCTCTAAAAATGAAATTACTACTTTGTACACTCTCATTTTTCGACCAAGCAAAATTCATTATCATTGTACTTTATTTTAGCAAAAAAACAAAGATGAGTTGTCGTTAATTAAGTTGACTTAGCTTGTTTATAGTAGTTGATAGTGAAATTGTTGCGCATTGAATCAATTCAATAAGCTTGTAAGAAAACCATAGCGGGCCACCTCAAAGAAACAAGTAGTATATATATTAAGGCTATTTATATTGCTTGGAATATTCCTAAACAAGTTATAGAAAATAACGAGAAAAATCTCATAATAATATGCTGCTTCTACTATAATGTATAATAGGTTCAAGAACAACTTCGCTACCACAATCTCAAAAGATATAACATAAGAGGCAAAGAAACTAACACACTAAATCTTAATAATAATAAAGCCGCAGGCAATGACCATTTATTTCAGCCAATGAAATTGCTGGTAAAGACTGATTATGCGAGCAATTAAAGTTTAAAAATGTTATTTATATACTAAAATTATTTATTAAAATTAGTCACTAATATATTTATATATAAATAGATGTAAATTTTATACTAATAATTAATTTTAGTATATATATATAATATAATTGATTAAAGTTATATGCAATAATGGTGGATTATACCTGCAATCACAGTTGTTGACAAAAAAATTGGTTATCACATAAAAAATTGTTAGTGACATAACACAATTTTTATCCGTAATTTAAGAAGATGTTACAAAATCTTTACAACACTATTTTTTTTATATTAATAGCTGAATTTAATAGCTAATTTTAGTGTACACGTCGATTTTTTTTTTTAGATAAATTTTTCTATGAATAACATATTTATAGTAACGAAAAAGTTCGTCCCAAAAAATATTATTTTTTATTATTACTAATAAACACTAGTTATTTTTAGCTTTATTTAACTTTAAAAATATAATATATACATAAAAAATTAGTAATTATATATTCATGTATAAATAATTAAATATATATAGTGCCTATTTAATTTATTTTTAATATATTTTTTATATTTTAACGTATATTTTATATAAACAACTGATTTGGTAACTAATTTTTAGTATATATTTAATATAATTAATTTAATTATAGTGTCACTTATTTAAATTAAATAAAGAGAAAGTTTTAAAGACAGCACTTTTATTAAAAGTTTGCCAATATTTAACTCGTAAAAGAAAAGTGAATAATTTTACATCATTGGATGAAATCTCACACTATTAAAAACATTAATGATAATTAATTGATAGCTACAAATTACAAAACTTATTGATCCCTTAACATTTCTCTTAAATAAACTTAAAAAATAATTTTTAATTTATTATTGTTAATACAAGATACTTGTATACTGAAGTGTCTTTCTATTTTAGTTGTACTCTTATGGTAAATTAGATATGCAAGTCCCACCAATTGTTGTTAATTTCATTGGTTGTGATTACGGTCGTAAAAATGGGTTAAATCCATTGGATCAGCTCGTTTACCTGTTTAAATGGGCGGATTTTGTTTCTAAAATTAAATTCGTTTAAATTTTGGGTTAAACGGACTGAATCCGATTAATCCGAAAAAAATGAAGAGTTAAACGGATATTTTTTCAAAAACAAGTAATACTTTTAGTCGATATTTCTTCCGACCTGACCCGAAAATTTGACCCATCAAAAATTTTTTTTTTTAAAGATTTTTGACTTAAAAGTGATTTTTTTTTGTCAAAATATTTTTTAAAAAATAAAATAAAAAGATAAACAGGTTGACCCGTTTAACCCATTAGACTGACCATAAATAGTCCAAACTGAAAAATTATGGCCCGTGAATAAAGCAGACTTAAACAGACCAATTTATTTAACCCACAAACTTAACGGGCCGGGCTTAAATGGGTCGAGCTAACCTATTTGAGCGTGGTAGTTGTGATTCAAGAAGAGTTAGATCTATCCAATTACATTTCAATGACCCTAATAATAACATCTCCAATGTATTAAAGGGATCTCCAATGTGGGTGAATATGGCATTACACTGTTATATTAAACTAGAACAGAAATGAAAGCACCATGTGAACTAGAAGCCCACAGATGAAAAATCCATAGTAACAGAATATATATGATGATGATGAGAATATTAACAAACTACTTTACAACCAGAATTCTTCCTGGGCCAGCACCAGAGGAATGATTCTAAATAAGTGGTTGTGATTAAATTGTGTGGCTATCAAATCCATATTATATCATTTGCTCCAACAAACTCATACAAACATATCCTCAAGAATCTTCCATCACATTCTCTATGTCAGTTCAGTTTTGCTGGAGTAGACCCCATATCAACAATCATAATACCACTAAAAACTGTGTATGATCACTCTCTCATCATAGAAATATGGAAATGTTTATGAAACAAAAGTATCTATAAAGATAAAAGAAATATTTTTGTTTTAATATGTAAGTCATTTTGTAAATTTCATTCACTAAAACTACAATGATGATCAATTTTAGAATAGTTTGAATAGTTTTACTGATTTTACTAAATAGGCCTCAAAAACCTTAATTAGAAAAAGTTGATAATAATGCTAGATTACTTGCATACATCATATACCATTTTATTACAAATTAGAGGAAAAGATAAAGAAAGAAACACAGTGGATGATTGCAGTTAATGGGACCCCTTTTGCTTGAAGCTGAAGCTGAAAACTAAAACAAGACAGCTTCAGATTACTGCTTCTTTTGTGAGAATTACAGGTGAAGAAAGATCAGATAACATGCTCCTTCTGAAAAAAAACAAGAACACTTACTAATCTCTATTAAAACACAAAAACACCCCCAATAATTAAAAAAAACTAATTATTAATCTATATATGGACATATATATAACTGTGTCACTTCAATTTTTTTTTTCTCTGTCTTCTTTTTTCCTCTAATTTCTTGCTCTCAAGGTTTGATATCAGAATCATCCCAAGGAACATTTAGATCAGTTGAGACCAAAGGATCAAGGTCCTCCCAACCCCAATAATTTGAAGGCATTTCCATAGCAACACTTGTTGTTGTAGCAGGTAATGGAATCTCCCATAGGTGTGTGTTAGTACCATTGATGGTTGTCTCCTCCATTGTCTTAAACTCTTCTCCACCATAGCTATAAATATTGGAGGCTGAAACTGAACATGGGTTTGCATCAAAACTAGAACTTGATGCTGTTGAGAAGGGAAAGATTAGACTTTGACTCTGAGGAAGATTCAAAGCTGATGATGATGAACTCAGAAACATTTCACTACCACCAAAGTCCTTAACTTCTGATAGATTATTATTATTATTCTGTTGTGGTAGCAAAGGTGGTGGACGAATCATAGATTGGTAAAGAGTAGGAGGAGGAGGAGGAGGAAGAGGACGATTACTCTGAGGTTGAACTTCCATTTTTCCACCACCACCATTTAAGGTGGTAACAGTGGTAGTGGTGGTGGTGCTAATAGAAGTAGTGGTTGTTGATTTCTTGGTTGGTCTCTTATTCTTTCTTCCACCTCCAACAGGAACATTGCGGAGAGTTCCACCTTTAGTCCAGTGCCTCTTGCAAGCTCTACAGAAATGGCGAGGCTGAGACTTGTTGTAATTGTTGTAGTAACAAAACTTTGTGTTTGTTGAATCACATCTTGGACACCTCAGAGGCTCTAATATTGGTTGCTGCTGCTGAATTTGTTGTTGTTGTTGTTGTTGTTGTTTCTTCATAGTAGTAATCTTTGATGGTAGCTCCAAGTTTTGTGATGATTGCAACAAGGCCTTGTTCCAATCAAGTCCTGTACTTGAAACCTGCTTAGAACTCAAACCCATAATAATAATAATCTCAAAAGAAAGAAAAAGCACTATCAGCAAAAACAAGTGAGTTTATTATTATGTATATCAGAAGAGGGAACTTTACTAAATCTGAATTCTTAATTATTAGCCCTTAGATTGAGGTGGTAGAAAATACATGAATGTGAATGATATCAAGAAGAACAAGTTGCTGATTACAGTCCAAAGAGTGTGAAAGTGTATGGAACTTGGTGACAATAAGTTAGAGTGGTTTGATTGAAGGAAAGGCCTAAGAAGAGAATAAGAAGTGATGAGCATGTCTTTTCTTTCACTTATCTAATGCCTATTTAATTTATGATCTTATCTTCTATCTCTAAAAAGGAGCAATAATAATAATTAATATAACTACAACAACAGTATCAGAAGAAAGAATTAAATAAAGAGATTAAGAAGAGATTGATCACAAGTTATATGAGAGTGGAGAGAAGGTTATTATCAAGTTTTTATGCAGGGTTTGTTAAGAAGCTAGGCTAATTTGGTTTCTCTCCACATAGTTATATGTTGTAGAATTAAAGTGGGAAAACAGAGAGATACTTAACCCATAAGGGTGAAGGTGGGTGCTTGCCACGTGGAATTGTTTAGGCCATTGATAGTGCTCTCTTCTGTGTATGTTTTGGCTGTAAAAGGAACAACGTAGACGTGCATGATGCTGCTATATATGCTATAATTATTTAACAATATGATACAGATTCATCCTTATTTTTCTTGTATTTTTTTTCCCACTCAATCTTCTATTATATGTTTACACACACCATTGAGTATACCTCTCACTTTTAATTTATACTTTAAACGGCAGTTTAGTACTTCAACATTATATTCCGTAGTAAAGTGTATTTTTTGTTCTTGAAGTTTAATAAACGTTTTAAAAATATTTTTAAGTTTTATTTTTTTAATTTTGTCCTAAAAATTTTTAATTTGTATCAAATATACTTCGGATGGCTAATTTTTAAAAAAATTTAAAATCAATTTAACAACAATTTTATAAGAACAACCCTTAATACAAGTAAATTAAGTATAATTTTTCATGCATTATTGTTAGATTGGTCTTAATTTTTTTGAAAATTTAGCCGTTAAGGGTATATTTGATACAAATCGAAAATTTTTAGGACAAAATTGAAACAAAATAAAACTTAGGAATATTTTTAAAATTTTTGTCAAACTTCAAGGACAAAAGTATACTTTACCCTAATTTAAAAAATAGTCGCACTCAATAGTCAATAGACAACCTAAATAATTATATTAATCATTTTACATGTACATTAAAATCAGCCTTCAAAATCAATCATTAATATAAAATACATGTTAAAATATATATGTTAAAAATGAGTTAAACAATACGTATATTTATTCATAAATACATTATAGCTTATTTTACTAGTTAATTTTAATGTACAAATAGTATTTTTATAATTATATTAATGACTGATCATCTTAAGACAATTTAATTATTATTCTAAGATTTTCTTTTTTTTAATTTAATTTCTATTTTATAATATCAAAATGATATATATTAAAATTAAACGATAAACCAACCACACAAATATATTTTATTTTTATCAACTCATTTTATATATTATTAACGATGTAAATATTATTTTGTATTTTGATATTTTTGGTCATACACACTATCACACACTAGTACACTACACACACTATATGATTGTGCAACTATCATTATTGGTTACCCTTTTCATAATTTATGTAGTGGACTTTGCCACCAATACAAATACAAAATTGGCAAAAGGGAGAAGAAAGTACACTACGGTCCATGGGCTAAAAATTGTTCTTCTAAAATGGATTGAGGAAAGGGAGTGGTAATAGTGGGTCCTAAGATTCTTAGTAGGGTTAAAAACAGTTGGCAACACATGGTTTCTTGTGGGACATATTAGGAAAGAAATGGATGCATAATGTAGTGGTGATTTATGGACCATAGTCATGTGATTACATGTTGCAAGTTGGGTATATATATCTTGCATGCACGTGTAGCTCTCATGTCTATGGACTATGTGTGTATCTTGATTATTCAAGCATCATGCATGTTATGTTTATCCTTTATATATAGTGCCCACAATTATTTTAAGATAAAAACTCAGGTACAGTCGATTTCACGTGAAGTTAATAGCTGAAAACTGTTAGATAAAAATTTAGTCAAATCAGTCAAATTATCTAACGGTTTTCAGTTATCAACTTCACGTAAAGTTGACTGTATCTAATTTCCACCTTATTTTAAATATGTAGGTCTCTTATGTAAATATAACAAGTTAAGGTTCATTTTTGAACTTCTCTCACATTCATTATTTAACTTGGAGGTTCGTTTTTTCACTGTTTGATAAAGTAATGTTTTTTTACAGGTGAAAACTCAAGTGCTGTCAACTTCACGTGAAATTAATAGTTGAGAGTCATTAAATAAAACTCTAGTCAAATTAGTCAAATCAGCTAATGACTTTCAATTATCAATTTCACGTAAAGTTGACTACACCAAAATTTACACATTTTTTACATTACAAATTAGGGAAACAGAGAGAAATAATCACAGTGCAATTATTTCTCCAACTAGGTAGCAGACACAAGATTATTATTAATTATTATTGTTAGGAGTAATTAAGGACCACAAAAGCCACATGCACATATATAATTAAGCCACGATTTGGGGTGAGATATCTCAATTAGGAGTAATAAATTGAACTTGACGATTTTTAAAAGGTTAATAATGAGCATGGAAATCAATTTGGTCGGTTGGTTAGGTAAAGGGTCTCGTTTGATGAAATGCTACAAAATAATCCAAAGAGGACAAAACAAAGAATGTTTGTCGGACAAGTATGAAAACGACACTTCCAATTAATTAAATCTAACTTGGAAGTGAGTCTATTATATACACCTAAGATGCCACTTAATGTTCATAAAAATATTAGGGTGTATTACTACAATATTATTATAGATGCATGTTAAAATAATAAATGTATTTATATATAAACATATAAATAACTAATTTTTATTATATTTTTAGTATTTTAAAACTACTTATGCTAAAATCTTTTATATCATAAATATTTTAAAAATTTAGTTAATTAATAAAATTCTTTTATATTTATGACTCAAATTAAACAAGTGTTCTTAATTATGGGAGCTAACCTTAAAATGTTAATATAGCCCTAGCTTATAAAAATTATTGATGAGGATCAAAATAATATATTCTCAAGCCCATGCTTTGGTGGCTCTTGGTGTAACATGTGGAGCCATCAACCACGTGGTTTCAATTTGGTTTTCATAATCAAACATTAGACACTCGAATCAATCGTTGTATTTGCTATCACTAAGGTTTACGACACGTGCTGAGCAGCATCACGGGCTTTTGGGCCACTTGATGTTGATGGACCCATTTGAGCCATTGATGCTTTCAGGTTGTAACATAGATTGCTATGTTAATTTTTATATTCTTTTGCTTATCTTATTGGCTAAGGTTAAGTGACTTAATTTGCCATTTCCCCGTTACTTTATATTACTGTTCCTATTATTTTTATTTGGTGAAAATTTGTAGCTTAATGCTTCGGTATTATCGGTTGCTGTTGACTACTAATGCGGTGTCATGAAGTTTCATTTCTGTAACACTATTCTTAGCTTTCGCAAGTGTTATGCTACCACGTGGTATTTTGCTATTAACTTATGAAAGATTTTTTTTTATTTATTTTTTAATGATGTGAAAGATCATGCTATAGATGGTTGTTAAAAATAAATAATTAAATTAACGGAATGTGGACGCAACTTTATAAATTCCCTGTTGAATGTAGACAAGCATATATGCTAATTAATTATTTATTTGTGATGTGTTTCTTATTAGATCATGAAAGTGATGTAATGATGAGACACCAAGTACAAACCAATGAAAGTTACACGCTAACAATGACATATATATGTGAGGATCTGTACTTGATCTCAAGTAATAATGATCAAGGAAATACGTATATCAATCTTGTATTTTTCTATTTTTTTCAGCTGTGGTATTAAAATTGTTACTTGATTGCTGTCATTTTCGAAATTCAAAATTTCGGGTAATTTTTTAGAGAATCAAATACTATATCGAATTGGTATTGTAAGTGAAAATAATGGATCCTCCACAAAAAATCTTTTAGCACTCATGGGATGCTGTTAATCCTGAATAGAAATAGGAGACAGTGCATGCATTTGTAGCATAACGATCGATGTTTCTGGAAGATAACATAACGGCAATTTGCGAATGTTCCAATTCATAGGTACCACACACAATGGGGAAAATAATGCTATCAAATATGTGTGGCTAGACCCTAATTATACATATCGAGAACATTATGACATTAAGCCTTGAATAGTGGGTTTCTGACCTTGAGATATTCAACATTTTGTGCATCAAGTGATAAGGAATGGTGATCCGCGAAATAACCACAAATTCTCAAAAGCCGAAACCAATAAAAGCCTTGCATTTGATAAGACAAGAATATGATAATTCAACTACGTAGACTGAAAGTGGAGACAAGTTGTCTACTTGTCTTCACCCCTATAGACAGTTCTGAAGGAACAAATTTCGTTCAAGAATGAAATAACGAAAACGTACTTGATTTATCCTGTGTAGAATAATTTGAAATTTGTGTTTAATAAATTCTGACAATTTGCGAAGAAACGAGAAACAGAAACCAAATAGTCGAGAACCATTTAGCCCCCGGTTCCTGCCGTGCTAATGAGTTTGCGTTGAAGGCATAGAATTTGCAAAACAAGCATATGGTTTCAACTTATTATGCCAGATGCAATACTAAGTTCTATTTTTTCATAAGACGTAACTCTAAGCTAGTTGTAAGAATCTTGGTCAAATAAACATGCACATAATACTAATTAGGTGAAAACTCAAGTGCAGTCGACTTCATGTGAAGTTGATACCTGAAAGCCGTTAGATGATTTGACCAAATTTTTATCTAAGGGCTCTCATATATCAACTTCACGTGGAGTAAACTTCAGCTGAATTGTCACCTACTAATTAACATGCATAGGTTTTTCATGTACTAAAATCAGCTTAAGCAACTACTGCTACGTTTATGCATAGGTTTTTCATTGCGTATTGCATTACATAGTTGTATAGATGAGATTCCTATCCAAAACATTGGTGGCAATGGTTGAGATACATATGCGTTAAACCGCAGCTCAAACAACAAATTCTCTATTCCTTAACTAATAGGATTCTCTAATACATTTTTCTTCAAAAAAAAAAAAAAAGGATTGCACGAGTAGAGCTAACAAAAGAAACAGAAATGGACCACTCTAAAACTTGAAGTCCTTCTTCTTTGACTTGCCCTCCTTTTCCTGCATCTTTCTTTTCCTTTTCTTTTCGTTCTGCAACAAATGACAGCAACGATTAATACATGTCACAATATCATAAGTTGCAAAAGTATGATTTTGAAGGCTGAAAGTTACATACCTCTGCAACCATGTCACTGAAATCTTCACGCTGACTACGTGCCCTCTCTTCTTCCCTTGCTTCTTCATACCTGTATAGTTCCAACATAAGTAATAAATCACACCTTGCCACTTTGACATAAAAAAGTTAACATAGCCAGCAAAATTAAGACACCAAAAAATAAATTAGAAAAAAAAACATACTTTGTAGACAAGACATTATCAAGCGATTCCAGCTCTTCCGGGAGTAAGGTGACATCCACTTTGTCCGACTTCTGACCCTTGAGCAAATCAACCTGAAAAGTTCAGAAGGCAAAAAGAATGAAAAACACTGCTCTTCTATCGTTATGTGACTAACCCCACCCCCATCCCCTCAAACAAAAATGGAGAGAACGTTTACCCTTTTGGCTCCCGATTTGTCCTGTGCGCCAGTGCCAACCACGTAACTGAGGAGAGAATAGATCATCAGAACTCAGCCAATAAACACTCATAGGGAAAAAATAAAAAAGCAATCAAATACTATTTAAAAAAAGTGCAAGCATTGCATACGTGTGTGTCGTTCCAAGCAATGTTCCAGGGGCAATTCTTTCTTCCTTCTCTTCAAGTACCTTCATTGAAAAAAATATAATGATATTATCTAGTCAAAACAGAAGTCAAAGCTGTTTTTTTTTAAATTAAAAATAAAAAGAAGAAAAGAAGGAAGGTAAGAAAAGAAAAGGAAAAAATAGAGATTAATACTCACTTGATATAGAGGCCTCTCAGGCTCCTTTTTAGGTTGTGGCTTTCGAAGGTCAATAGCTGCAGGTGTCTCAACTCCAGTAGGAGTGCTAAGGTGGAAAAAACAAAGAAAAATGGGAAAGAAATTAGTTTAACAATCATACCAGATCAAGGACAACCATCAATTGTGAGAAGAGATAATAAGCAGGAAACAGCATAACTTGCAGAATAGTTAACAATTCATGCAGTTTAAGGACAATAATTAACAGTCCTGGCAGTGAATGGGTCATTCAACAATCAACATCAATTGTACATCAACAAATAATAACAACAATAGCAAAAGAAAGGTTAGTGCGTTTCATTGATAAGATTACTACAAAACCCTTCATCTAAACCTCCATGATATATGAACACAACTAAAAATGGTGAAGTAAAAATACCTGGACAGACTATCAACTGACTGAATACCAGCTTCAAGGTCCTCTTCCTCCATTTCTTCCTCTTCTTCTTCCTCCTCCTCTTCCTCTTCTTCCTCCTCCTCTAAGTCACCCCAGTGTTTGGTCTTATCAACTGGCTCTTCCTGCATTATGGACACACTTAAATACAAATTGGAATACCACAATGAAATAAATAACTATATTTAGTTGATCAGTTGCTCCAGTATGGATTTCCAAACTAACAAATATTTATTATTTATTTCTTGCCCAAAAACATGCTTTCCACAAGTTTTGCCATCTTAAAACTTGAAAAAGAACAAGATATCAAAAACAACTACAAACACAGTATTAGTACTGATTAAGCCAACCTCATAGTTAGGCTGTTCTTGTTGTTGAACTCCGAATACATCTCCATATAGTGGACGTCCATACTGTTAATAAGAAGACAGGTAAACTGGTCAGCAAGACAAAAGGGATGGGAGCAGTCCCATTTTGGAAATATTTGGAGAGAGAAGTAAAGGAAGGGGGGAAAAAATATAAATACTTCATCAACAGGAGGTTTGCCCCAGCCGCCAGGATGATAACCAAAGCTAGCACCAGGAGGGATGGGAGCATTCAATCCAGGTATCTTCAAATGAGGATAAGATGGTGGTGGACCATATCGCTGAAAGAACCAAATTAATGTAATCAAAGGGCTAACAACCATGAAAAAATATACAAGAACAATTCCGTGGACTGTAATATTACCTGCATATTTATCAGCCAGGGAGGAGGAGCTCCCTCAGGCATACCAAGAGCTTCTTTCAATTCATGTGATAACATGCCAGGTTTCATCTCCCTCAGTTTTACCTGTATATCAAACATCATTATGTAAGATGCAGTTCTTTCTATGCAGACACACATATAGATTCACCATCTATGACAAAATACTTAAATTCCCCTGCATGATATTTGTGCACACGGATTTCCCAAAGATACAAGCAAAAAAGCGGTTTGTGCATTTATCGTCGGGCAACACCTCAACATGGATTATACCTCAAATTCTTTCCCTTCGTGATATAGGTCCCCAAGCGATGTCAGCTTTGGCTTTGTTTGGTATTTAAAAAACGCATCATGAAGAACCTAGCAACAAAAGAAAACAAATCCATGAGAAAGGATAAAAATAGTGAAATCAGAATAATTAGAAAACTGAGAGCAGTATTCAAGCAATGCAGAATGGTAAGAAAAACGCAAAATCAGATGGAACCTGATAGTCTATGTCCATTTTCCCCATTTTTGGTTGCATGCGCTCCCTTTGCTTTTGTTTCAACTTTTTGCTGTCCTCTTTCTCGATATAAGCCTGTGTGGGACAATATTAGACAGTTTGATATGTAAACAGCAACTACAAAATGTAGAAATTAATTAAAAGACATAGGTATATAGAAAGTATTCCATGTTACGGAATGTTGAGTTCAAAGGAATAAAAAAATCAAAAGATAAGTTTTAGGAGAAAAGGCAAGATGCAAGGCTCTTCCATCATCGCAATATTATCTAATCAATACTTGAAATGAGCCAAAGTCTACCAAAACTCAAGTGAATTGCATGAATCTTACTCAAACCACTACCAACCCATCAAATATAAAGTCTAAGAAAATCATAGAAACAGAAGCGCCTCCCCTCAATTAATAGATACTGAGAAACAAATATTAATATTCTGCTGTAGCCACAAAAACTTTAAAGAGTAATAAGCTAAGTTTCAAGAAGCCAATTTGCAAATAAAGCAGAATTTTTTCTCTAGGAAATTCACTTGAACGAAGTCATAACATATTAACATATGCAGGTAGAAGAATTATTTTACAAAAGATCATACTACCTGTCTGATTTTCTCAATTCCAGTGGCAGCGATGAAGTCAGGAAGCTGAAAGGGTTGTTTCTCAATACCTCGTTTCCCCTGACAAGAAGACAATCACACAAACTGTGATGAGACATAAGTAATTAACATGGTCATGGATTATATAGTTATGTTGCTAATATTAATGATATAAAAATTGAAGATAAGAGGAATTCAGCCCGGGAACTAAGCACAATGGAAGGGCATCTGAAAATTCAAAGCAGAACTATTAGCAACTTTGTCATCACAAATGCCCAATAGGACTATGCAAAAACGCCATATGATCATAGATCCCAATATATAAATGATAGTGGTGATGATTATGATTATGATACGAGTTCCATATTCCCTTATATCTAACAGATAATAAAAGAGAAATGACTCATGGATGCCCATTGCCAAACACCTACAAGTCCGGGATTCATGATTGCCACAGCCGCTCCCCTGCAAGCATCACATACATACATATAAGAGAAACCTTATCGACTTTATCTTCCTCACCCTATCCCAACATCCCTCATGCATACACCAACCATCATATATGCTTGCATCTTTAACTTTTAAGTATTTATGCTGACTAACCTGCAAGAATTTTCTCTTCTGACACCAATGCCTAGGTACAGGAACAGTATTCCTATAAGATTTCAGGAACACCAGCAACTTTGGGTCTGCTGCAGTAGCATCCCACACCTAAAAAATTTAATAAAAAAATTGTTCAACTAAATATAATGGCCATTAGACTAAATTATAGTTGAGAGGGGGGGAGGCCCAACAACTCAAAAGTCAAAACTAATAATGATAGACAAAATATTCCTACCTCAACAACATCAGGCCTTGAGCAAATCTGTTTCAGTTCAGCAATTTTCATCCTCCTTTGAAGCTGAACATAAAATCAACATTTTCGGAGAAGTCACACACGGGAAGGTAATAGTAAAATTGGATGAACAAAAAATAAAAATAAACATATCACGAATTGCTAGACCTTTTTCTTCTTGTTTGACACACCGCCTTTCTCTTTCTGATCATCATCGTTTTCTTCCTCGTCAGAATCAGAATCGGCCTTCTTATTTGCAGCAGCATTTTCTGCTGCCTCATCCTTCTTATCGGTATCCTAGAGGTATAATAGTAAATCTTTTGTCAAAATCAGGTAAAAAAGATGCCAGAGAAGAATAAATTGAGACCTGTAACCTATATCATACCTCCGAACCAGTGACGTCACTGAAACTGAATTTCTCAAAGATCTTTCTAAATTCTTCATCCATGCCTTCATCTAGCTCTGCCTTCTCCGGCACATACTCAATTTCAACTTGCTCAACCACCTAGAGTTTAAGAGAAATAATAAAATCAATCTATGTGCATCATTTCAAATCTATAGCTCGGCTATTTTCAACCTTCTGTGTTCTAAGCAAGAAAATAACAATCTAAAACGAGAAATTATCTAATCTAATCACCTAAAATATTTCCGCAACACTAAACAGCATTAGCTCAGTTTATTTACGTCAACTGCAGCAGATTATATTTTTCAATGGAAGAATAATCGGTGCAATAGAGAGAAGAGAATGGAAAGAATTCATTATCATAGACCAGGGTGTAGTCCAACTACATAGTTCATTTCCTTTCTTTTCCCTCCAGTCCTCTTTCACCAAGCGAAGCTCGAGAGCTTCTCTCTAACTCAAAAACGCTAAAATGCAAAACGAGAAGCTCTGTTCAGCTTCGAAAACCCTAACTACGATATTGTTCGAACAAAAAGCACAGGAACATTAAGAGTCAATTCACTTAGCTCCTATCCTAATTTTTTTTCCTTTTCGATAACGAAGCCAGCACCAATTTCATACCTAATATTATAAACCACAAACCGATTTAAAAGAAACTTTATTAGAAGAATGATATGAACCTGCTTCGGATCAGTGTTCTCCTTAGCACCGTCGCTCTCTTCGGCGGTTTTATCTTCATGGTCAGGTTCCTGAGATGCCTTGTTGTTCTTCTTCTGCTTGCGGCGACGGCGACGGCGCTCGCTCTCACGCGACTTCTTGGCGGCGGCAGAGGAAGTGGTGGTGGAGTTGGCAGCCAGATCTCGGTTAGAAACAACTTCGCCGTTCTGGTACGGAAGAGTCTCCGCAGCCATGGTTGCGGGGTTTTGGACGGAAAGTGACGGAGGGATTAACAGTTATGACTTATGAGTGAGTGTGTGGCGATGAAGATGAAGGATCAGAAGAAGAGGGATTGAATAGATGAAAGGAAAGAGGAGAGAATCACAGAGGGGGAAGGTGGGTTATCGAACAATCTTCATAATTTATTTGGGCCAGCCACGTGTTATTACTTTGCTCCGTTTGGGCTTTGACTTATTAATATATCAGCCCGATTTAGAATCCCCCAACGTAACAGGCCTAGAATGAGACCCCGACATTAGCCCAATTATCTAATTTCGAAAAAAAACACCCAAGTCATAGACTTTATAATGTCAATGTTGGTTTAATAGTTAGTTTTCTAGTGGAAATAGATCTTTTCAATTTTTTTTAACAATTGAAGAAGTAAAGTATAATTTTTTGTCATTAATTTTATAAGTGAGATTAAAAATAAATATAAAAGAGAGAGAGCAATAAAAGATTAAAATTACACTTTACACTCTCAATTTTTCTTAACAATTGAGATGATTCATTCTCGATTCGGCTTACCTAAGTATCGAGGGTTCGTATCTCGCCTTATACATGCAACAACTCATTAGTCAACCACAACTCTTAAATAGAGATAAGTAGTCCTTAATTTATTGAATTGGGCGATACCGTAAAAAATAAAAAAAACTTTATAATGTCAGAAATTATTTTTAATATGAAGATAAAGATGGTATTTTATTTGAATATTAATATTTAATGTGTATTACAGTATTATAAATGTACAAAAAAGATGTTCAACACGCACCTGCATGTTACCAGGATATTGACAAGTGTCCAACAGCATCTTGCATGTTACGAGGATGCATCCTATGAGTTCAATCTCCACCTAACAAATCCACCTACTTATAATTATACTAAATAATTCTATTTTCAACAAAAAAAAAATACTAATATTTTTTTTATATAAAAAAATTTAGCCTTATAACGTCTAAACTTTTAAAAGAAATAATGATGATTTTATGAAACTTGTTTGCGTTTTTATATTATCAACATATTAGTTTTTCTCACGTAAAAAAATATTAATTTTTTATATTAAAAGATACCACAAATTTATATAAAAACTATAATTTTGTGAAATTTTTATTTCATTAACTTTGTTAATCACTCAATATATTATGTAATTAAATATATTTATACCAATCTATAATCTATACTAATCTATAATGGGAATACAAAAATTTAATATCCAATTCTTTCTTTTTCTTTTATTCCTATTTTTTTTTTATTTAAAAAATAGATTTACTGGGCAAGTTTAAAAACTGATTCGCTTTTAATAAAAAAAGCTGACACTACGTACTTAATATACATGATATTTTAAGCTTAAATTTATTAATTATATTTTTATTTTTAATTTTTTATAATATCTTTTAAAAAGTACTATGATATAAATAATATCACGTCAACAAAATATTAATTATTTATTATTTTTTATTAGTATTTTTAATCTATAATAACCCGTAATACAATAGTACATGATCACTATATAATTATAATACAATAACTAATAGTGTATAATATAATTATTTTATTTATAGTTATTTTAATGGACTGAAAATACAATAGTATTTAAATTATTAAGAAAAATAAATCAGTATTAACTAAAGTCATTGGAATAATTAAATTTACAACACATATTTTACATATTTTGATGTATATTGTTTATCTTTAAAAAAATTACATATAAAAATGTACTCCTTAGTCAAATCTATACCAATATATAATGAATTATACCAATGTATAATGAGAATAAAAAATTCAATTTCTTCTTTTTATTTTTTCTCTATTTTTTTGTTAAACTCTGAATTCAATATAATACATTGGTATTAAGTCCTTCTTCCTTGAACCATCATTTTTTTTCATTTGTTTTAAAATCATTCGCGTTTTGCCATTTGTTTTAAAATTTCCCTCTTCGCCAAGTTTGAATAGCTCGCGGCGACACCTTCTCGGCTTCCCTCGCTGCTCGTCATGGCCGTTCCGCTCACCGAAAGTTAGTGACAGTCAGCACCTTCTCGGCTTCCCTCGCTACTCGTCGTGGCCGTTCCGCTCACCGAAAATTAGTGACAGTCAGGTTTTTTTCACTGTATTCTTTAGTATAATTGGTGGATTTTTTATTTTAATTTTATGGTTTTAGTTTACTTTGTTCACCTTCTTAAATCTTTTTTATTGAGTTCATAAGTATTACCTAGATTTTTTTTTAACAATGGTAAATGTAAACTTATTTGTTATATTTTTTAATGAGAGTACATAAAGAATACATAATATATAAAGTGTAATAACTCAACAAATATTCTGATTCATCAAATCATCAAACATGAGATTCTCTTCAAGAACTACGAATGGCTGACCGGTAAGAAATATACGGACCAAACTATGACCTGAATGAAGCTTTCTATGTGATATCTCCCAATATCGTTCCGTCGCATGTAAGATTCATCATATCAGAATTACGCGGCCTTCCGCAACCGATGGCCTAGTGCAGGATGTGGTGGGGAACGTTCTCATCATGCCAAACGATGATCATGAGCTGTGGGTTGATGCTGTATTCGACATCAATTACACTTCCAATATCATAACTCTCCTCTCCACTCTATCAATGACAGCAGTATCTTCCAATCTCAGTTCAATCCTATTGATATTTTTTAGTTTTATTTTAATTGTGTTGGTATTCTTCAGTTTTAGTTTAATGATGACAATTCTGTTGGTACTCTCCAATTTCAATTCAATACTATTGATATCTCCCAATTTTATTATTCAGTACATAGTAAACAGTTTTTTAATTGAAATCAATTTTTAAGTTTTTTAATAGAAAAAAGAATTTGAATACTAAACTTTTCTATTCTCATCATATATTGGATATTGGATACCAAATTTCTATTTATTAGCAGTTCAATAGGTATTTGTTGAGCCACTTTTTTATTGAATTAAATTTTTTTTTTATATTTTTATTTTTAAAATTATAAATTTAATATCAATTATTAAAAAATAAATTATGAAAAGATAAAATATTTTAAGTTATTTAATATATGTTTAAAGTATAAAATAAATAAATTTAAAAAAATTATATTATTATTATATGTAACAAAATCAAGATAAAAATTTACTAATATTATTTACAAATTAGTTATTTATATATTAAATTTATTTTTTTAATCTTATTTAATTTGAAATAAATTTAAAAATTTATATTCATATTCAAAACACTCTTTTCTTTATACATAATTCTAATAAATAAAAAAATATTTATTTAATCTTATATTGAACATCTTTAATTATCTTTAATTTTATTATTATTTTAAAATTATTAATTTTTATTTTGATTATATTATCTCATCATATTATATATTATTATTTTTTCTTATTATTTTTTTACATGTATAACTATTATTGTCTCATCGTCACTATTATGTTGCCTTGTTTTATTCTTCTTTTTTATTTTTTTCTTCTATTAATCCCAATAACAGTGAGTTACCACCATACCATATTACCATTATCGCAGCTCTCATTTTTGTTTATCACTTTGCTCTATACATATTCATTTTGTTAACTTTTGAGTTGTTAAAGATTTGTTAAAAGAATTATTTTCTTGTTTGATTTAGATATTTAGATGTATAACTATTATATAGATACTTATTTTTCATACTTACTTGTTAAGTCATATTTTATCATTTTAAAAAAGAAATTTAAGATAACAAGCATTCAAAAATTTTGTATAGAATAATTAAATAAAAAATAAACAAATTTATTAGTTATTTAATTTTTTAATATATAGAAAATTGAATTTAAATTAATTAGTATAATATTAAAATCATTATGTTGTTACTATGTGTGACAATGAAGATAAAAATTTATAAATATTTGTAAATTTATTTATTTCTCAATTATATTTAATTTGAAACAAATAATTTTATATTCAACATTTTAAATTATCTTTAGTTTTATTATTCTTTTAGAAATTTTTATTTTTATTTTTTTTATTATTATCTATCTACAAATGCCTCATCACCACTCTTATATTAGCTTGTTCTCTCTTTCTTTCTCTGTTTTTTATTCTATTTCTAACTTTTCTTCCATCACAGTTAGTTACCAATATATATTAATTTATAATTATTACATTCAGAAGGAAATACTACTCTAAAAATAAAAGTTAAAAAAAAATCTACGCTCCAATAAATATAACAAATAAGTAAATTTAACTTTTCTTTTATTTTGAATTTTTTTATTATCTAATGCATACAAAATCATATATTTTTATTTATGATAAAAGTTGAAAATTAAAGTTAAATGACATTAGTATTTTTTGGTTTAATAAAATTAAAATAAAGTACAAAAATAAGGATAAAAATTAAAAAAATAAATAACTCTATAAAAGGATAATGTTAAATTTTATGTCATTATGTATGATAACAGTGATTTATTTTATTATATTTATTTTTGTACCAATTAACAAAAAAGTTAAATTTTATTTCTATTTTTTATTACTTATGTTACTTATCTATAGTTGTTTAAATTAGACTCTATAATTATTGAATCATATTTCTTTCCAACAAAAAAAGTTATGAAGTCATTGAATTTTTTTAGAAATACATCCATTATATCATGATTTTAATAATTAATATAAAATTTAAAAAATTAAATAAATATATATTTATTTTTTA
>NC_029781.3:3164458-3166195 GCF_000817695.3 Arachis duranensis | reverse complement strand
CTATCTTTTTATTTATCTTAAAAGTTAAATATTAAAACTAATGTTAATACTTTTTTATTAACATAACTAAAATAAAACATAAAAATAAACCTTGAATAAAAATAAAAATACAAAATTTTGAATTCCAAAATATTAAATGATTATAATATAAAAAGAAGTTACTTAAATATAATTTTTATAAGGTACTCCGTGAATGATTTCAGATGAATGAATATTATATATAAAATAAATTCTGATATATTGATATAATTGATAAATTTTTTTAAAAAATATTGTCCTATTAAACTATTTTACTTTTATTCTTTTAAAAGTATATTCATAATAAAAAAATCCGCATGAATAATTTACATTCAATAGAAAACTCTTGATAAAGTTGCTTTGAAAATATGTAAAAGTTTTTTTTATTCAACGTAACTAACAAATGCATGGGAGAAATTTTTTTAATAATAAACTTCTCTCATCAAGGGTAATATTAAAACTTAAATTTAGACACCAATTGACATTATATATTATATGGGTACCTAAGGTATATTAGAAGAGTATGATAAAAAAAAATTATTCTGTGTAAATTTATTTTTTGAAAAATTATCTCTATTGAACTATTTTATTTTTATTCTTTAAAAATATATCCAAATAAAAAAATCTGCAACAATAATTTATATTAAATAAAAAAATCTTAATGAGATTACTATCAAAAAATGGGTAAATTTTTTTTATTTACGATAATAATAATAATAATAATAATAATAATTTAAAGAAAAAAATTATTCTTTGTGCATTTATTTAAAAAAAATATCCTATTTAAACTATTTTACTTTTGTTCTTTATGGATATATTTGTGATATCTGTTAATTAGGTTGTCATATTAGTTGGAACATTTAGATGTATCAATTTGTTTTTTTCATCTAATACTCTGTATCTGTAACGGACACACCTCCTGGCTAAGTGTTGCTAACTCTGTTCTTATCTCATGTTTTGTTTTCGTCACCTCACATAGTGTTGCGGTCAATGACTTTTACATAAATTTTTTATTGATATGGTTGTCACTGTAATTAATCAAAATAACTATATAAGCATAGTTTTATACTTTTTTAACGATAAAAAGTAAATTATATTATGTTTTACGTTATATTTAAGTGAAGTGAAAAGGATGCAAGAGAAGATGAATAAAAAAGAAAAAAAAATCTATTATGCAATAATAATAATCTGAAATGATAAATAGTAAGAAAGGAAAGATATAATTATAGAACTTCTGTAGATGTGAATTAATAAGATAAGAGAAAGCGTAAATATATGTGATAAGACTATAAGAGAGAAGATGAGATAGTGGAAGTTTTTTAACGTGGAATAACTGACATATAGTGGAATAAATTATTAAAAAGGGCAAAATTAGAAAATAATTTTAAACATTAAACCTATGTATTGTCATTATATATTGTTATAGATATTATTCACTTTAAAACTTTAAATACTATTATTCACTATTATTTAATATATCATTTTAATATATTATTTAAACTATTCTTAATACGATTAAAATAAATTTTATTAATATATTATTTATCATTTTAAACATTACTTTTATACTATTTAAATACTATTAATACTATTTTAAATAATAATAGTGTTAATATTATTTTTAATACTATTTATTAATAATTTAAATAGTAATTTGTTAAATAGTATTAATAATAATAGTATTTAATAAATTAATATCATCAAAATTATCATCAAATA
>NC_029781.3:3117005-3164286 GCF_000817695.3 Arachis duranensis | reverse complement strand
AATAATAACACTATTAACACTATTTAATATCTTCAATACGAAGAATACTCTAATAAATTTATATCATTATTTTAAAATAATAGTGAATAATATTATTCACTTTAAAATTTTTTAATTAGCAAGAAAAAAGAATGGCATCGACGTAAGTCATAAAAGAGAGCTATCGGTCGGATCTATATCGTTTCGCAAACAAAAGGTGAAAAATTCTATTTGTGTATTCTGTTGTCAAATGTAAGAGGCCAAATTAGTTGGGATGATTTGCTAACAGTGAATAATGTCCAATATTCGTCTTTTAAATAATCCGCTTAGCATCAAGGACTATTGAAGAGTAATAGTAGTATAAGATTATGTTTGGTTGCGGCATCCATTTTAAGAATGCCATGTGCTTTGAGAAGATTGTTTGCCACTATCCTAATTTTTTGTGAACCAACAGATGTAAGAAGTCTGTGGGACGAGTTTCTTTTCTGTATGGTGGATGATTACGCATCAACAAGCACTACAACATGCAATGGGTTGACAAATCATTTGCTTAGGAATTTAAATGACATCTTCCTACATCATGAAAAAATATATTACACAATACGATTTACAAGCTCTAAACTCGGACAACGACAATGACAACTTCATGCTTAGAATTATTCAAGAAGAAATGTCCATCAAAGTTCCTCAAGAAGACCTGTGTTCTATAGAAGAATTGAATCATGACCAGTCTGCAGCTTTCAGGTGCATTATGAATACAGTTGTCTGGAGCATTCTTTGTTGATGGACCAGGAGGAGCAGGTAAAACATTTTTTTATAGAACTATAGTTGCAGACTTACAAAGTAGATGACATATTGTCTTGGTAACTGCATCCTCAGGAATAACTGCAACTTTACTGCTTGGTGGTCGAACAACTCATTCTAGATTTAAGATCCCAATCAATGCAGAGCCATCATTCATGTGCAATATAAGTAAACAATCTGATATCGCAAAACTGATTAGGCAGATGACAGCGATAATTTGGGATAAAGCACCAATGGCTAATAAAGAGACAATAAAATCATTAGACCGCACATTGCGAGGCATATTAGAAAACAATAATCCATTTGGAGGAAAGGTGATGGTTATGGGTGGGAATTTTCGCCAAGTATTACCTGTTGTGCCGAAAGGAAGTAAGTTGCAAATGATTTATGCTTCTATTGTTAAATCACATTTGTGGGCATCAACCAAAATTCTCCAATTGCGACAAAATATGCGATCTCTTAATGATCATAATTTTGCGGAGTATCTCATGCGAATGGAAGATGGGATTGAGCCTACCATATCTGAGGACTTGGTACACATAGAAGCACACATGGCAATACCAAGAAAAGGTGAGGCATCATTACACAAATTAATAGAAGAAACTTTTTTAAATTTGCAATCTCATGGGTAGGATGCATCTTACATGGTGGAGAGAGCGATATTGACACCCAAAAAAACCATGATGTACAACAGCTAAATGATATAATCATCAACTAATTTTCGGGAGATGAACGAATTTTAGCATCTTTTGATGAAGTAGAAGGAGATACAAATAATCTGTATCAACAAGAATATCTTAATTCAATCTCCATGGATGGATTTCCATCTCATATATTGAAGGTAAAAAAGGTGCTCCTTTGATGTTACTGAGAAACATAGATCTTAAGACAGGCTTATGCAATGGCATAAGGTTACTGTGTCGATGACCTTTTCAAAACATGTTAGACGTAGAAATCCTAACAGGCCATCACTTTGAACAAAAAGCTTTTCTGCCTCTGATAAAACACAAAACAACTGAAAATTCAGGATTACCCTTTGTGCTTATTAGGAAGCAATTTCTGGTAAGGTTGAGTTTTGCCTTAATGATAAACAAACCACAAGAGTAAACTATTCCTAAGGTAAGGATTTATCTTCCTAAACATGTGTTTAGCCATGGTCAATTATACGTTGCACTCTCTCGAAGTGTTTCTTAGTCAACCACAAAATTTTAGTCAAAGAAGGAACAATAGTTGAAAAAAGTGGACAATTCACAAAGAATGTGGTGTTCAAAAAAATTTTGTTACTTGCACCTCAGAGAATTTATGTGCTTAGCAAATACGTCCGTCTTTTTACAAGTATAATCTGTGTATTATGTAATTTTATCATTACAATATCAACATTGAAATAGATAATTTTGTTCACTAATTTCAACAACTAATAGCTAAAATTTTTAATAGATAAATTGATATCACAAGAGCTCATCAAGATACGTCAACAGATAAGAGAAAGGAACTCGAACATCTCTTTTACCCAACAGATATGCACCAACTAAGATTCACATAAATTATAAAAATTTTATGATACAATATTGAATATATCAATATTGATTTTTTAAGAAATTATGGTATGCAATGTTTATATTTACTTTGAAAAGAATTCAAAATTTAACTTTTTTAGATGTTGATATCAATCTCATGACTTTAGAAAAAAATTATAAAAATTAAATTTTAGCAACCAATAAAAAATACAAGTATGTCTTATTTGAGATGTATCATTACTTAATCTAAAGTAATATATAAAATACTATTGAAACATATTGTGATACATATTTAGTTTAATAAATTACAGAAAGAAGGATTCCAACCATTATGGAGTACATGAAAAGATGAGCAATCAATTGCATCAATGAGATCAATCGATAATAAAGTAAATATTACAATATTAATAATAGTGACAATTGCATTGATGATACATATTTTTGCTTTAATGTTATTACTCACACGTGAAATTGAATGACGTTCATCCACTCAAAATTTATTCTATTGGTTGGGAATGTATAGTTAAAATAGACAAGACTCAATTATGCAATAAACTTTTAGTATGTAATAAATAAAACCGTCTATTTTGACCTATATACCAATTATGTTAAAAGTTTAACTTTTTTTTCAGCCATGAACTCAGAAGAATACAACTAACTCATTTTGGTACAAAACAATATCATTGCAGGTAATTGTTATTAAAAAGATACCTAACAAATCAGATGTAATATTATTTAATTTACATTTTGTCAATAATAATTCACAAATTATAATCATTTTTTGTCCTTTCAGAAAAAAATAAATTACTATTTGTATCCATGAAAGATATAAACACGGACAAATATATCCATATAAGAATAATTGTACCCACGAAAGTTTTCGTGTGCCACGAATACCCTAATAGACCAATTGACAATTGTGTAACCAACGTCCGGTACTCTTGGCACACAGAAACCATCTTTCGTGGTTATAATTGTTTTTTTATTTTTACATGGGTATATTTGTCAACATCTGTATCTTTTATGGGTACAAATGATAATTTATTCAATAATTCAATACAAAACAAGATATCTCAATTCTACAGGTTTAAATTGAATTTTTCTCTATAATAAAAAATCAATTTAATTGAATATACCTGAAGCGTTTATATAGTTATTTTTATGGTAAACAAATCTGACAGTTTTTCAAGACGCAAGAAGTTATTGATAAGGAAATGTATGATGAATTACGAAGGATTTTTTTCAGGTACACCATCTTTATATCTCTTTTTTTTATTAATTATCTTATAGTTTGATATTTAAAAAAAAAGCATATTCATTTCTTCTGTCTTTCGACTATTTGTAGGAAAATGAAAGCCTTTTCAGATTTAGATCCATATTTTGGCCTACTACTTAAAAAGGATGAAGACAAACATAAATTTCCATAATATTTACACATAATTAACCTTTTGAAATAAGTAACATGCATTTTGGTTTATATATATTCTTTTTAAATTAGGATAACATTTTTGTCGTTATTTTATAAACCATATCTATTTCCGATAATATATACATATCTTTATTATGTGCGTTTATAATTTAACAATTTTAGTGTTTTTTATGATAATTTTAATTTCAACTAAATTATCATATATATAAATAATACTACGTTAAATTTAAAATAATAAAAAAATATTTATCTGATAAATTTAAAAAATAAATAATATATTAATAAAAAAAATAAAATTAATTTCTTAAAAAATAATAGAAAGTGACTAAACAGACATGATAACACCTGTTGAGCCGCTAGTACATGTAAATTACTTACCATGCATCTAAATTAAATTCTAAGTAAATCCTTTTATTTAACTAAACTTGGGAAGATTTTACTTCTAACCTAATTCTTGCCTTCTTGCCATAAAGTTGTTACTAGGAAACAAGACCATGAGTAGTGTAATATGTTAAATGAGATTAGAAATTATATAGTTGGGAGGGAAGGGGTATAAGAGGAACATCACATTAATACTTAAAAAAATAAAATACCACAGATACCCCTCACCGACGGTTAGAAGGGAAGTGTTTCTATTTTCCAACCATTGACGAGGAAGCAAAGTACGCGCGAACCGACCACATACTAAGCAGCACGTTGTTTCACTTTCAACCATGATGCCCGTACGATGACGTGTCCGACAGTCCCCAATGGAGATCCTTCATCAACAAGCACAAACTGACGAATCCCCCAAAACACCCTGAGATTCTTGTCCCTCAAAATACGTTGCTTTAGAGTCCAAAAGAAAAGAGTTGACCCCACTTGACATTCTGGTAATTCCATGTAAATCCTTTGTCCAAAATCGACAACGGTGAAGTCTTTTTTCCCTTTTCACTTTTCATCAGCTCAGAGGAGAGAGACACCGGGATTTTTTGTAATATATTTGTATTTTTTGTTTTTTTGTGAGTTTGGTTTTTGGTCATTGCATAAGAGTATATATATATAAAATTGAGGGGAATAATGGGGTTGGTTGGTGTCCAAGAGAATGGGGATGGGAATGGAGATGTTCTATCTGAGATTTCATTGGGGACCAAGCCCAAGTACACAAGGATGGACTCTGATCTTGATGAGGCCGAAGAAGAAGAATTGCCATCATCTAACAAGCATGATTCCAAGAAATATATAATGGCTTGTGCCGTCTTTGCCTCTTTGAATTCAGTGCTTCTCGGCTATGGTTGGTAATTCTATTTTATTATCTTATCTTGATCTAATCACATTTAATTTTTCTGTGGTTCTTTTAGTTTGGGACCCTGCTTCTTTTCTTTTATCATTGAGTGGCAAGAATATGTGTGAGTCCATAAAAATAAGAAAAGAATAAAACCCCACCATGGGGCTTTGTGCTGTAGATTATAATAATCACAATGGTGAATGCAAAATGTGCTGTTTGTGCAATTTGTAGCACAGCTTTTGTTGTTGAGGTTTAGGGAACAGGCATGGACAAAATGTGGATACAAAGCTAGCTTGTAAATTCAATGAGATAGTTATAGTAGAGACAGTTAGGTACTAATGATTGAACTTAGCAAGAGTTATAGAATGCAACCATGTTGTCTAATAGTTGTTGAAACTTGAGCATCACCAACATGAATTTTCTTTATGATATTTGATGGGACCACATCCAAGTCCCTGAGAAATTCAGTTCATATTTGCTTATTGTTTTGTAGATGTTGGTGTTATGAGTGGAGCGATTATATTCATTCAACAGGATCTGAAGATCACCGAGGTTCAACAAGAAGTTCTTGTTGGAATTTTGAGCATAATATCGCTGTTGGGTAGTTTAGCAGGTGGAAAGACATCTGATGTCATTGGTAGAAAATGGACAATTGGTTTGGCTGCTGTTATCTTCCAAACCGGTGGAGCCATTATGGCTCTTGCGCCTTCTTTTAAAGTACTGATGATAGGAAGACTCTTGGCCGGGGTGGGTATAGGTTTCGGCGTCATGATTGCGCCTGTGTATATTGCTGAAATATCTCCTGCCGTTGCTAGGGGATCTCTTACATCCTTCCCTGAGATATGCATAAATTTGGGAATCCTTCTTGGCTACATATCAAATTATGAATTTTCGGAGCTTCCATCGCATATAAATTGGAGGCTAATGCTTGGTGTGGGACTTCTTCCTTCGGTGGTTATTGCTCTTGCTTTGTTTATCATTCCTGAATCTCCGAGATGGCTTGTGATGCAGAATAGAGTTGAAGAAGCGAGGCTGGTGCTGAGGAAGATAAGCGAGAGCGAAAAGGAGGCTGAGGAAAAGTTGAAAGAAATCCAGGTAGCTGCTGGATTAGCTAATGCTGAGAAGTATGAAGCTAAAGCTGTTTGGAAAGAAATATTATGTCCTTCACCTCCGGTTCGAAGAATGCTTATAACTGGTTGTGGAATTCAATGTTTCCAACAGATTACAGGCATAGACACAACTGTGTATTACAGCCCAATAATCTTCAAGAATGCTGGTATCACTGAGACCACTCAGCTTCTTGCAGCAACAGTCACTGTTGGCTTCACCAAAACACTCTTCATCCTGATAGCTATATTTCTGATCGACAAAGTGGGGCGAAAGCCGTTGCTTTATGCAAGCACAATTGGGATGACAGTCTGTTTATTTAGCCTGAGCCTCTCTCTAGCTTTTCTGGATCATGCAAAAGTTGGGATTGTATTGGCAATCCTATCAGTTTGTGGAAATGTAGCTTCTTTCTCAGTAGGACTTGGCCCTATATGCTGGGTTCTGTCATCAGAGATATTCCCTTTGAGACTTAGAGCTCAAGCATCAGCTCTTGGAGCCGTCGGAAGTAGGGTAAGTAGTGGCATCATATCCATGTCCTTCCTCTCGGTCAGTCGTGCAATCACAGTTGCAGGAACCTTCTTTGTGTTTGGCATCATCTCATGTTCTGCCGTCGCCTTTGTTCATTATTGTGTTCCAGAGACAAAAGGGAAGACTTTGGAGGAAATTGAGGTTCTCTTCCATGATAAAGATGATGAATCACGGGGAAATGAGGTTGAAATGGGAGATGTAGAGCGCCTGATGCAGAAGTCATGAGTTTGGTGGCATGCCACAATCTTGAATCTTCATACTAAACTAAATTCCTAAGATATTTTCAATATCATACTAGTTTGGTGGCTGGAAAAATTATTTAGTTATAGCAGAAATTTACTAACAATGAGAAACTTCATTCCAATGTTCTTAGAACCACCTAGCACCAGTATATATGATATGCTAAAGCATTTGTTGATATAAAATATATTTATGTACCTTGATTTTTTTTATTTCTATTTTTTACAGTCTATTGAAAAAGGAGTTCAGATTGCATCATTTTATCTCAGCCATAGTAGGAATTTGTATTGTCTCTTTCCAACATGTGCTTGCATTTGTTGCTATTTACCTTGTATAATATTAGCTTTCTTAAAAGGGATATTATGTTAATAAAGAATGGCAGTACTTCTAGTTGTTCTATAATTGCAAATTAAATTGACTGTAGTATGTAAAATAAAAAATAATAATTTGTGTGTATTATTTATATAAAAATGATTATGTGGATATTTAATTATATATTATCATATTAATAAGAGTAATTAGTTATCAATTTTGCAAGATGAGAACATGAGAGTCTCAGCCAGGCCTTGGTAAAAATTTGTTATTTCTAGACTTGAACTCAAAACTATTTATTAAGAAAAAACACTTATCACTTAACTAATATTATATTAATCTAGCAGTTATAATAATATGATTCACAATTTTAAGTATATGGATTAGGCCCCTATGTTATATTGTTAGGTAACAAATATGTGTTTGAACTAACCTTGGTTGAATCCTTGAAAGTAGGTAGATCACTTGTAAGTGTTTGCCACAACAAGTAGTGTCCATTTATGGTTCAAAGGAGCTATGTTGTAATTTCCGAATAAAATATAGGGAGAATTTAGAATTGTGTGAATAGTGAAAATTTCCACAAAATTTGTAGAGAACATATTTTTTGTTTTGGTAACCCTTTTTCTATTATAAAAAAAAAATGAAGATAAGACACTGTGAGCATAGAGAGAGTGGGACCAAAGGTTCATGACACATGATATAAGGATAAAGGTTAGTGTCTTATTTAGATAGGAAGCTGAGAAATCATTATCATAAGTTATAATGGTCCTAACCAAGAAAGACAAACATATATATTCTTTTCTGGAATGTCAATCAATCTGTACCTTTTCCTATGGCAAATATCCAATACTAGTCTAACCTTTGATGCTGGAATAAAACTGCTAAATTTATCATCTTTCTAACTTTCTAAAATTAATTACAAACTTTAAATGTTGCAGAAGATGCAACAATTTGATATGATACTATCAACAATGCTTCCCTTTACAACCTTAAGCTTCTTACTATGCCTATTCCATAGGTGCACAGCAAAACTCTCTTTGCTAATTTGCTCCTTCTTCTTCTCCAACCATGTTCCATGAATCTCATCTCTTGGCCTCAAAAACAAACTGCTAATCCCTCTCCAATCCACAGGATAAAATGCAGATGGTGGCAGAACAGTGAAATTCTCAAACCCTTCTTGCTGGTTCCTTCTCACTCTAGAAACCACCCTTGAAATCAAGTAAGGACCATTATGACCCCATTTATTCCCATCAAAAGTGAGTGCAAATTCTTGAATGAACTTGAAAAGCAAAGGGTGCTTCTTGTCAAATACCAACACTGCATTGTTCAAACGACTCCATTCACCAGTTCTTGGATCAAGATTCTGAGCTCCAATTGTGTTCCTTAATTTGGAGAAGCTCTTCAAGACCACTACATCAGCATCAATGTATGCACCTCCAAACTTGTACAACAATGCAAGCCTAAGCAAATTGGAGAGGTTTTGTCCCAAGGAAACTTCACCAGGGTTCACATTCCCTTCCTTTAACTTTTGAAACCATGATTCAGCATGAGTTCCCTTGAATATGTATTTGAAATCAGGTGCAATGGCAGTGACCCTGAATCCATTTTCCACAAAAGGATTCAGAATCTGAGTTCCTGTGTCAGAATCCATTGACTTTGAAACTATGACCAAACAAGCTTCACGGTGAGACTTGAACAAGCTCTCCACAGAAAGCAATTCTCTTACACCAAATGCCTTCAATGGTGAAATCCAAGTCATGAAGAACCTGAACTTGCAAGAACCAGAAGAAGAGGAATTGCCATAAAAGAAGGCCTTGATTCTGGACCGAAACAATGGGAATTGAGGCTCTTCTAGAAGTAGGCTTCTGAGGCCACGCTTGTGGTGCCTTTTCACTCTTGTACGCCTTCTATGCTGCTTTTCAGTGATGGGAAAAGGAGGAAAGTTTGTGTTTTGAGGGAGAAGCGCCAAATGGGTCTTGTTAATGGGTGGTAAAGTTTCTTCTTTTACCGCAAGGGACACAGAAGAAGCAGGAGGCCATTTGGTGTGGTGTGTTGGAGGGGAAAGAAGAGAGAGAGGGACATGAATCCAGAACACTGTGAAACCATTGTAGGTCAAGAGAAAGAGGAGGAGGAGAGCATATAGTGAAGTGGGGAGAGAGAAGAGCAGAGAAAGTAAACATCTTTTAAAGTGCAATGCAGCAGAAGAAGAGAAATGGTAGTCCTTCTCTTCCATTGGCTTTCAAACATGAACAGGAACAGAGGAAAGGAGGGAACTGTTTCTTGGTTCAAAAAGTTTTGTTTTGGGTTGGTTACCGAGGCAGTTGCTGCTGCTACAGAGAAAAGAATAATAAACTCCTCCCAAACCCCATGTTTATATTTTAGAGACATTGTGGGTGGTTGTAGTGGAGTTACAGTTACGTCCTTTCTCTCTCTCTCTTTTTATTTTTTCCAATGATTTATTTTGGGGGTTGAAAATGACAATGTGTGAGGCTAGTGTAATCTGTTTCTTCTATATGGACCATAGTCTTATTTTTGGGTAGAAAGGGGTGGTCAAATAGAAAGCTCTTTGTATTTTTTGCTCATTTCAAGTTCACCTCAAGTCCTTTCTTTTTTGCAAATTTAAGTCTTCTCTTAAATCAAATTGAGTGCAAGTAAATAGTAGGACGGAAAACAAAAAAAGGTTCATATGAATTGGAGACTGCTCTCTTGTTCATTACGTGTAGATTACTTTGCTTCATTTGTTTTGACGAATCAGAGTACATGGATAAGAAACTATAGATAAAATCTAGAATATCCAAATCTGTACTTTGTGAAGTGATTTCCTGGTTGGTGCTTCATTTAATTTTTATTTTCAATTTTGCTAATAATCGTGCTTACTTCATATGCTTTGTTTAGACACGACAAGAATATTTGAAAAAATATCATTGTTGATAGTTGATACACAAACTATACAAGGCAACCCTCTGTTGACTTTTATATGCAAGCATCTAGTGTAACTAGTTGGACGAAATGAAGTGATTTGCAACTAAACTAGCTGAGGCTGTACATAGTTTTCCATTTGCTGAGCTTTCAACGAACTTTACATGATTCAATGACCTCACTAACAGCTTTATGGGTCGCTGGAGAAATCATCTTTAAGGCCAAATGAAATTCCTGGAAACAAATATGATTAAAGACTTAATAGTAGTAAAAAGATGACTCCAAACATCACTTTCAATAATCCCAATATTTCTTGCTAGCTTCACAGTTTTAAGCCAAGGTAGTTACATCTATTAACAGCTACTTACCACAAATCTTTCCAACACAGGCACAAGAATGGACAAATTATGATCTGGAAGATTGTTGGCAACTGCTTCGTGAATGTCATTGCTGTAATTGAGAAAGGAAAAAGAAAAAATCCCTAAGATACACATTAACAAAAAAATAGAACCAAAAGAAGAAAAGTATATTAACCTGTCAGTGGATAGAAAGGCTAGAAGCAGTGCTGAATAAGCCTCCACGATCGTTTTCCTAGCTTCTTTTTCCCCTTGCAGAATAGCTGCCTCCTCATTCTGCATGATGGAGAACAAGATGAATGAAGATCAGAATCAAACTTCATACCCTTCTCCCCAACCATTATAGTCTAGATCACACAACTTATATCTAAATGGTTCAAGTCTCTGATAGTAAGTAAACAAAAGAAGATCATAATACATACCAGTAGCAGATATTTATCTTCATTGCTATCCTCACTTCCACCTTGGTTAGCCAAGAAAATAGAGCATAATAATGGAATAACATCCTTCCGAATCTCATGGTCTAAGACATCTGAGCATGGTAGCAGAACACTGGCTGCTGCAAGCCGTGATCTGCAAAAACATCAGTAGCAGCGATACTGCAATAGTGAGACAATACATCTTGTTATCACAATACAAAAGCTCATTTTGTTGTTTACATTCTCCGTAGCATATTGTAATTTTGATTTTGTCCTAGAAGGAGGTAACTACAGTTGGTTTTTCTATAAAAAGGTGATCAAATAGAAAGTACTAACATCTATAGATAGATGCATGGATTTCACAAAGAATGGGATCCCAAACTTTATGCTACACTGTAATTATGGGAATATTAGTGACGATATAATTCAAGCTGTGTATGGTTATTCCAAATTAGAAATTTTTTTCCTTTGCTTAGCAAATCTCTTGATCGAATACCAGTATTGCCAGTAAGTAATTATTTAAATTACCTATTATGGCCATCCTTCTCTACCAAGTTTACAAGCAGGCCAAGAATAGCAACAATAAAATCTATCTCATGATCAGTGAGATGCCTATCATGTCGATGGTCTTTCACACTGTTTGGCTTATTTTCCTTTATGTGAAAAGTGGGCAATGAAGATGAACTGAAAGAAGGAAAATGCTGAGCAATTAACAGAGGCATAATCTCCAATCCTCCATATTCAGCAATTTGATGACAGCCAATAGGGTTGTCATTAGTCAAATTAATCAGCACCTACAATCATACAAATATACAATATTAATTTATAGAGATTCCAACTTACCAAAACTAAGGAAAGAATGATATAGAGAAGACACAAAACAATAGATCAGAGAAAATCATAAAGATACCTTAATAGCAGTAAGAAGGCAATCAGTGAGAAGACTGGAACCTTCTTCATCATCAACATAGGAACTGGAACAATCGACATCCCCATTGCTCACACTAGCCTGTGATAAACATCCTTCTTCAAATTCTCTGCTTGTTACCTCATATTTTTTAGCATGCGACTTTCTTTGCTTGATTGATGGTAAGTCCCACTTAGGAGGTGCAATGTCATCCTCATCAAATGCAAATGGATCTTGATTATCATCTGAAATTTCAAGTTGGATCATACATGTTTTACAATCCGCACCACTAGATGATGCACCACTAGATGGTGCAAATTTGGAAGGATTGTCTCTCATATTCGGTGAATAACTGTATGTCATTGAAGTGCTGGGAGTTTCAGAAACTGATAGAGAACTTTTTAACTGGCTGCATCTCACAAGTTGGCTCTTCTGTGAAAGATCAATCCTCTTTATGGAAGATTCTCTCTCCATATGATAGCACATTCCAGTATGGTTTAAAGTGAGACTCCCTGCAGTGTCATGTATAAGAGCATTCAGTAATTCTTGATGAGCTTATCACAACACTACTAAGCATTCACAAATTTGAAGGAATTTTCTTTACAATATGACTATAGCTTCTACATAATTTGGGGGAGAAAAAAACTCCACCTTTAAGGTCTGTGAGAAGATCCAGTTCAGAATCATGACTTGTGGTAGAAAGAGAAATGGGATTCTTGTTATCATTGAAAATGGTAGAAGCATTCCGACTTATGCACACATCTTGAAGTTGGAAGATTGTGGAGGGACATGGGTGGGAAGAATAATTAATCAGTTGTAAGAAATGGAAAGAAATAAAAGTAAAATAGCATGACAAGAAAAGAGAAATAAAAAGACAAAGCAGCAAAAGGAAGAAGTTACCCCTTTATGCAATCGTTACCTGAGAGAAATTTTATGATAGTTAAAATCAGCTCCACAAAGGAAATCGGAGTTGCTTGAGGAATGAGATTCCGTTTTAGTCCAAGAAAATGAGCCTGTTACGATAAAGTACATACGATGAATGATGAATTAAGAATGCAGCAGGACATGAGTATACTATACAAAGGGGAAGTCAAGGAAGTAAGACTCAAGATGAAAATCTAAACTATGTCTATTTTAGTTTTTGTCGCTTTCTGAAAGAGAGGGAGGTTGGGCTAGAATGAGTAATAAACCTGGTTGTCTTCACTAAGGAATGTCGCATTTTCCATGATCTTCAAGCATTTAAGAAGCAAAGTAAGGCTTTTTAGCTGTTTGTCATTTCTAACATCTTTGGTAGATAGATAACTATCCTCCACCCAGCACTGAAACGGCAAACCAATGGTTCTCCCCAATTAAATTAATCTACAACCAGATAGGGCTTCAAAACTTGAAATCAACTAGAACAAAAGACAAGCAACTACTTAAATTGATTCCCTGAACTTAAGGGAATTGCCCATATACGGAGTACGGACAGACACAATATTTGATCTTAGAGTACGGACAGTCACTCTGTTTTATAATGTCTGTAAAACCTTTGCAGTTTTCTCAAGTTATTTCTTATAAAAAAATATACTCAAATTATAAATTGAACTGAAAATACAATCTCACACCTTCAAATGCGACTGGCACTTCAAGGTAGTTTCAAAGACAGCATCAAGTCCTCCAAGCTCCCTTAGTTTTTCCTTAAAATTTTGACCAGTCTTACATACAGCACCAGAAGTTTCTGAAAACAGATTCCCCGTCATTAAGAAACAATATCAACAATAAGAACAATAAAACAAACAGCTCAAAGAATCATTAAAACTAAACAGATTTGGTTATTCATTGTTAATTACGTCCATTAAAAACATACAACATATAACAGAAGAATATCTTCAGCCAATAATATTTAGAGTAAAATCTGGAAGGTGATATACACTACAATACCATAAAGAGAAATGGAAGATAAACAAGCCTTCTCGATGATCAACAATGCTAACCATTCCGGGCTTAACTCTGGCCTCTCTATGCTGTTGCCAATTTGACAGGTTGGCTTCAGTTCTTTACAACTTACTAGAATTTGTTGAACTATAGAAAAAATTGCAACAGAACTGGAGTCCCATCTTTCTCTTGTATTTTCTAGTGAACCGACATTCTTATGAGACACTAGAATTTTCGGACCAAATTTTAGTGCCTTATCTGCGCCATCCGTGGAGACAAGTGGTCTCAACAACTTGATCAGAAATAGAACACAATCAGGTGATTCAAGGAGGTTATCTTCTACACCCTGAAATCAAAAGAATATCCAGTAACATCAGGCAAATTGAAACCAATAGGATTGACAAATTAAAGCGTCAAAACAAAAGCAGAATGGTAAGTATGCCATTGAAAGGTCAGCCTTGCACAGAAAAGGTAAAAAATAAAGTCCTAGAATGTCTAGACGTTGAAGATGAATTTCATCAGAAAGAATACAAGACTTACATCAATGGTAAGAATGTAGAACAGAGTTGCAGCTGCAACGTTGCTTGGAAGATCATTAAGACTTAGGCACAAAATAGCATCAATGATTGTCTTTGCGATCCTATAAAGTAGAAAAATCAGGGATTATCACCTAACTACCCGTGAATACAATCCATATTTCAGTTCAAAATTCCACTACTATGCCAGTTTGTCTCACAGCCCTCAGCGACGTAGACAATTCAGTGATTCACAATGATAAAATCCAAGGAAACAAAATTTAAAATTTGTGTAAAATCACGAATCTATTATCTATCTAATTCTGAATACTTAAATGGAAACATGTATGTTACTCATACTGTGCCAAAACCGCAGGAAACTCTATCGGAACAAAAACACTAACCAATTCTAATGATACTGAGCACAAAACATCAAGCAAACACTACTTACTTCGTCAATCATTATTGCACCCACCAAAAGTTTAAAATTAGGAAATTAACTTGAATAAGCCCCAAAGCCAAAATTGCAAAAAGAAATTGTTTTTTAAGAAAAAGTTTCAATCTTTTTCATATTAGTACATGGATATCGAATAAATCTTTACAAAGTGATGTACCCTTGAGCGTAAAATTGCAAAAAGAAATTGTTTTTTAAGAAAAAGTTTCAATCTTTTTCATATTAGTACATGGATATCGAATAAATCTTTACAAAGTGATGTACCCTTGAGCGTGGAGGAGGCGGCGCTGTTGTGCGGTGGCGCAAATGGACAACAAAGAGAGCAAGCTTGTCCTTCTGATCTGAACCGGTTGGGGACTGCGGAGTCCATCAATGGCGAAATTTACCTCGTCGATGCGCTTCATTACCTCGCCGAATTTCTGCGCCTCTATTAGCGTCGAGGTTTTAGCCGGAATCATTGCAAGGGTGAGGTTTTTTAATGCATTCTTCTTCTTCGTCGTCTTCAAATTCATCTTCTTTGTAATCAAGCCTTCATTATGCGTCCTTGTTCTCTTGGACTTTCTCTTGCGGAAATGACCGTTAGTGGAATTGGAGTCTTGGGAAGAGAATGCCAAAGAGGAGGAGCATAGGGCGACGCCTTCGCCGGAGGATTTCGCAGGAAATCTCATGCAGATTCGGCGACCGTTCGTGCGTAGCACCATGGTTTCGGTTCTTGAACTGAAAGAAGAGAAAGTGAAAAACAGAGGGAGAAAGAAGGAGTGAGAATGAGAAGTGGGAACACCGTTTTCTGTTAACGGCGCCAAATTTGAATTTGTCACGTTGGGCCTTGCAAATCATTTCTTTTGGGCCAAGTTGCGAATCATTGCTGTTTTTCTTTTCGTTTTTGGACTAGCAAGATGATTAACTCAAGGCCCAAAATTAGTACCATAGTAGAAGCCCAACCCAGTTAACAAATTCAAGCCTTTCACTAAACAAATTACACAAGTCTGACAAAAAAAAAAAATTACAAAAGAATTTAAAATAAAAAATATAAAAAAAGACAAACAAGAGCAACTGCTTAGTGCTAAGTGCTAACTCAATAACATTAGCTTATTATTTATTATTTATTAACTGAATAAACCACACAAATCCTCCCTAATAAGGATTTTTTTATTTAAATTAAAAATATATAATATTTACCGATTTAAATAAACGTACAACTATTTACTAAAATACATTTTGGGTCACATCTCGGATGCAGTGAGGAAAACCACACTAAAAGCGTATCACGGATACACTCGAGATATGAACAAAATTATATCTCGGGTGTAATGCATACGTGATATGACCATAATTAGTTTTTACCCACTACATCCGAAATATGCACAATCAGAGTGATCAAGGGCCGCGCATTCGATATATGGTCAAGTGTGCATGACAATTTTTATTTATGATAATTACAATATTTTTTTAAAAGACATATATTTACATGGATAAACAAGTCAAATTATACATTTGGATGCACTAAAATAGAGTCATACATTTCATGGAGGTCTATAAATATAAGTATTAAGCAAAATACATATATGGTAACTAATGCCGTCCAGCGGCAGGATCCAAGTGGTGTCCAGTCCCACATCCACGAGGACGGGACACCCTGGGAGGACGGTATGGACGAGGACGAACACCTGACTGGCTGGAAGTGAGTGGTGGATGCTGGTATGGTGGCGGAGGAGGAACTGATACAGTTATGGGAAGAGGAGAAGCTGATACAGTAGTCACGGGAGGAGGCGTAGGAGGTGATCTCCAGACAGTACCGGACGGTGGAGTCGACGGTGGCAGGGATGGAGTTTGAAAGTGGGGTGACAGAGCAGAACCTGACTGGTGCGGTAGTAGAGGAGAAATCTGATAGTACCTTGGAGGAGTTGTCCCATACCGGGAGAAAACACCGCTCGACGTCCCTGGTATGTCAGTGTCGTCTCTCCTGTGGCGATACGACTAGCCAAGACATCCACCGCATGACTGGGTGCTCGGATCCAATGTTGAACTGGGGCTGCTCCCAAACTCTGTCATCAGTCGGGTGGTCAGCTGAGGTACCCGTCATAAGCCTCGAAGCAACGTCAGCCTCATGGTCAGCGAAGAATGCGTCAGAGGAATGTTCTGCATGCGCATTGGAAATGACATCCTCGTGTACCTCCTCCTATCGGGCGTACTCAGCCTCCTCATATGACAACTACTGGTCTGCATCATGAGGATCCTCACCGTTCCTACGAGCGCGTTGACCACGTGCCTGCCGCGCTGGTCTCCGGACATCATCGCGAGGTCGCCTCGTCGCCCATCGCCTCCGATCTGGGGCATCGTGTGGTAACTGTAAGTCATCTCTATGACCAAGGGCTGCAGGGAGGATATTAGCCGGCGGGGCTGCTGGAAAGATGTCGCACTCTGCAGGTCTGCTACCCCAAGGTGATGTACTCCTGTGTCGGGCGAAGATTCGGATGACTCTTTTTTAGTGCATCCAAATGTATAATTTGACTTGTTTATTCATGTAAATATATGTCTTTTAAAAAAATATTGTAGTGATTATAAATAAAAGTTGTCATGCACACTTGACTATATCTCGGATGCACTGCCCTTAATCACTCTAATTGTACATATCTCGGATGCAGTGGGTAAAAACTAATTTTGGTCATATCACGGGTGCATCCGAGATATGACTAGTACGTGACATGTCACAACACGGTAGCAGTGCATCTGTGATACGCTTTTAATGTGGTTTTCCCCACTGCATCTTAGATGTGATAAAAAATGTATTTTAATAAATAGTTCTACGTCTATTTAAATTGGTAAATATCATATATTTTTAATTTAAATAAAAAAATCCCCCTCATAATCTTATGTGTTATTTTTACCATTACTACCCTACTATGTAGTATATTTGGTAGGTTGGACAAGATAAAAGTATAGATTCATTAACACAAAATAATACAAAAAAATGCTAATTATGAAAAATGAAGGATCAACATCTATTCAGCGATAAGTATTAAGGAGTCAAAATAAGTTTATAGACTGTGCTCAACTCGGCTCTAATTTTATTCCATTCAACGAAAGCAGAGAGAAGAACGAACGCACTCGCTGTGTTCACTTCACACAAGAGAGAGAAACTCGCAACCATGTCTTCCTTCGACTCCTTCGCCGATGACTTAAACGTCAACTCTTCTTCCGCCGACCACTTTGCCGCCGCTCACAACGCTGCCGAGGAGGACGACACCTACTCTGGCTACGGCGGTTACTCCAGCTTCACCGGAGGATTCTCCCCCGATGGCGATGTCACCGTAGATCATGACCCCGCCGCTGCCGCCTCGCCGGAGATCTACGGGTTCAGCGATCCCAATCCTGGTTACTCTCACTCCCCTTTCGAATCGGAGACTGTCGAGAACGGGAACGGTTATGGCGGTGCCGAAAGCGTCTTCGTCTCCGACGGTCCGGTGCTTCCGCCGCCAACTGAGATGGAGCCGGAGGAAGGTTACGCGCTTCGGGAGTGGCGCCGGTGAGCGGTTTTGAACTTTCCCAATTTACTTTTGAATTTGGTAGATCTCATTTGAATTTGCTTTAGATCTGTGGTGATTTTACTTTATTCTAGAGAAGCTTTTAACCTGTTTATTCGCGAAGTTTGTTGCCGGTATGTGTAAGCAGTAAGGACTTAGGATCACGAATCAGGATTCGGGGAGCTTGATCTTGATGTAGAAAGGAACGAATTGGTGAGTTTAGTTCTTTAGTTGAGTTCAATTGAAGTAGTTAATTGTGCTGTTGTGAGATATGTTGATGTGATTTTCGGTAGATATATAGGGAGTTGATTAGCGTAGCACCAGTTCAACAGTGGTTAGGTTTTGGATCAAGGGGATTAGAAGGGGGAATTAAATTTTTACTTAGTCGGATGGATCTCTAGACTTTGGTCCATAATAATCGTGTTGTGTAGGAGCTATTTCTAAGGTAAATTCTATGGTGAGGTAGCAAGTTGGATTGTGTGTCGAATTTTAGTGGTGATTTGAACTTTGTGATCTATCTTGCGTACCTGCTTTACCGGATTAAAAGTTTATGCAAGAATGATCCCTTTGTGGCTTTGCCCATTGGACTATTGGAGTGAGTTGATCACATTCAAGGTGATGATATCAAATTCTTAATCTCTCTATTAGATAAGGGAAGCACTTTTCGAAAGACCTAGGTGACCGAAAATCTTGACAAGGACTGCAATTAGAGCAGATCATCCTAAGTACATCTCTGGGATTTTGAGAGTGCTATAGAAAATATGAAATGAATGCAGTTTGATATTTAATCTTGTCTATCCATGAAAAAGAGTAAAAATAAAAAATCACGTGTGCTTCTTAAATAGGCCTTGATGGCAAATAACATAAAATAAAATCTAGTCAATTTTGCCAACAATGCCAAGCCATATGTATATTGGATTGAATAATTTCTGAATTTCTGATATATCGTATGCTTAGCAATTGGTCTATGCATGACAAAAGAAAACTACAATTTGTGTTATGCTGCTGCATAATTTGGCTTTTCTTGTAGTAACAAGTCGCAATACAGCAATAGGCTTCTAAATTTGACATGAAATATTTATGTAAATTAGATGGTACATGACCAAGCAGGCACTGGTATTATTACATTAGTTCAGATTATGTGTTTGCTGTTTAAGATATCCAAAAATGCTTGTAGGTGCTATTTGTAAGGATGATTTTAACAGAAAGGTTAATTTGACATTTTCTTTTATCAAAATATCTATTGCCATTGATATATAAATCCCATGTTAACAGAGGCAAATCCGTTCTCATACTTGTTGGAAGGACAATCATTTTAGTTAATTTCTGATCTTGGGTGATTAAAAATCTAAGATCTATGTTGTTAACCCAAAAATAAATCAATTAATGTTTGGCTTCCTTATACAGTCAAAATGCTATTCAGTTAGAGGAGAAGGAGAAAAGGGAAAAAGAAATCAGATTGAAGATTATTGAGGAAGCAGAGGAGTATAAGGTGGCTTTTTATGAGAAAAGGAAGCTTAATGTTGAGACTAACAAGGTTCAAAATAGGGAAAGGGAGAAGGTAAGTTTCACTTTCATCATGCTATCATTTGTCACGTGATATGTTTTTCCCTGCCCTTCTAATGGTAGAAAATGAAATCTGCTTGTGGAGCAGTTATTCGTGGCTAATCAAGAGAAGTTTCACAAAGAGGCAGACAAAGCTTATTGGAAAGCAATTGCAGAGCTCATTCCTCGGGAGGTTCCCAACATTGAAAAGAAAAGAGGCAAGAAGGATCAGGACAAGAAGCCATCAATTACAGTTGTCCAAGGCCCTAAGCCTGGTAAACCCACCGATCTCGCTAGGATGCGACAGATACTATTAAAGCTGAAGCACACACCACCACCTCACATGATTCCTCCACCTCCTGCTCCTGCCAAAGAAACTAAAGATGCCAAAGAGGGTAAGGATGGAAAAAAAGCCACATCGAAAGCACCTGAACCTGCTACTGATGGATCACAACCAAAGGATGCCTCTTCTAACGGCTCTGCAGATGTACCCGAGAAAGAAGCTGCTGCCCCTGAGGAGCAGCCTGCTGCATAATTGTGCGTATCATTCTTCGGTTCCATCATCTAAGATCACCTTTCTCCCCACAGTCTTTAATGAATCTTTTTGCCCAGCAATTAGTTTATAATGCTTATTACCCGCATTTTATGACCAATATCAAGGTTTTGTATGAATTAAATCAATTATTGACAATTATGCCATGCAGATTTAGTGGGTTTACATAACAGAGTATTTGCTTTTAACTTAAATGATCTTTTGACTTGTTGACTCAAATAAATGTGTAAACTTAAAAGTCGGATGTTTTATCTTTATACCACAATATAGGCTTAGGCGCATTCTGTATTGCTTGGGGGAGAGGCACATTGATTTCCATCTGTTTTGGCCGTTTTATCGTTAAATGATTGGAGAATGAGGCTATTTTGCCGGGGCTTTGAAAAAAATGAGCTAGAATAGTTGAATATGTTCAAGCAAATCGACAAGTTGACCAAACATTTTGCACCAGAAGCCTTTTATGTTGAACAAATCTCTTTAAACTATTACACAAAGTCACAAACCACCTTCTTGTGACATGTATTTCTAGCATAACTATCTCTCCGATTTCCTATGAACATAAGCAGCAAAACTAGTATATTGTAAATTTACTATACAGTGATCCACTACGGGTTCCGGCATCAATATACCTAGCCCCTAGTTGGCTAGTTGCTTTAGTGCGTCGTTATATATTCCAGGAAAAATGAATCAGTGAAAAAAAATCCTAAGCCTGTGAACCACTATTTATATTTATTTAGGCATGATCATCGAGGGGCCACCTGAGTAAAACTATGACTAGAGCTAACATTAGGAATTATAGAGTCAGAAGTTGACTTGATCCGAGAGGATTCATCATTTGAATCCATGAAGAATCCTGGTTGTTGTAATTGACTCTCATTGAGCTGAATTTCCTTTGACAGCATGTCAACCACTTGTGTCATCAATGGCCTCCTGCTTGCTGCTGACTGTGTGCAAAACAATGCAACCTTCATGTACTTCATCACCTCTTCCTCTGGAAACTCTTCCATCTCTGGATCCACAATATCCAAATGTCTACCCTCTTCATGAAGTTGCCATGCCTATTGCACCATATAGAAACTTGTTTAAACTTGAGACTTGAGAAACAGTAAATGAGGTTTGCCTGCATAGTTACATACCCATTCCAATAGGAGTTTGTTGGAGTCTCCCCAGTTACTCCTCGAGCTGCGTTTGCCGCTAATGATTTCAAGCACAAGAACACCAAAACTGTATATATCAGCTTTCATGGTTAACTGTCCACCTAATGCATATTCTGGTGCTAAGTAACCCCTATGCAAATAGAAACCAAACAAGGGTAGAGTATTAATCAGTTTCATATTCCAAGTTTATAAAACTTAAGAGATGTGATTAAGTAACATACGTTGTTCCGGCAATTTTTGTACTGATGTGAGTAATGTCATCTGGGAATAACTTTGCCAATCCAAAATCACCAATTTTCGGATTATAATCTTTGTCGAGTAGTACATTACTAGCTTTGATGTCTCTATGTACAATATGTGGCACAATTTCCTCATGAAGAAATGCAAGACCTTTAGCAGTACCTATGCAAATAGCAGATCTTTTTCTCCAATCTAGTTTAATTCTCTTAGTCCTTGTGCCTGCAAAGAGATAGTAGAGAAAATGATTCAAAAGCTTACATGTTTCATCCTCTCTCAAATGAGTATATGTATTTGATTTCTGACTTTATAATTCAGATTTGTCAAATTTAAATTACCAAGTAATGCACTATCAAGGTTGCCATTTTCCACATACTCATAGACTAATGTGCGGCTAGGTCCTTGAATGCAGAATCCAATCAATTCAACAAGGTTTGGATGTCTAACATTTGATAATGTCTTAATTTCAGTCAAGAATTCATGAACTCCTTGCTTTGATCCAACTGAAAGGGTCTTCACTGCTACCTGTCTTCCATCTTTTAAGGTTCCCTAAGATAATCACAAATCATATTAATTCCACAATTACAAGATTTACAAGTTTAGAAGCATAGTAACCTGAATACCTGGAAAACAGTTCCAAAGCCTCCTCTTCCTATCTTACTGTTTGAATGATAATTATCAGTTGCCAATCTCAGTTCCTTATCAGAGAATTGCCTAACATTGGCTAAGGGATAGCCTTAACAACAAAAGAGAAAAGAAGAACAATCAAACACTCATCTACTTGGAGATGATGAAAATCTAAGGCTTGCCTTGGAAAATCATTAACCAATAATCAAGAAGTACACAGAAAATAGTTATCTGATCACGAATATCGTTCAAGGCCGGAAAGTATGAAGAGAAATAAGCAACAATCCCTCACCATCAATTTCATTGGGACTATGAGAAGTTATAGTTTTCTTCTTCTTTGTAGTTGAGGCTCCAAAGCAGCCACAACTCTTAATGGTCATGGTGTTGCAATCTGCATAATATTAGATACTAATATAAATCAAATTCAACTAGTAGCTATGCACTTCCAAGTGGGAAAAGAATTGCTATTTTCTTGTTCAATTTGGAGACAAAAACCTTATTTTAAAAATGTAACATGAAAACAACTTGCATGGTACAGGACAAAGGAAAAAGAAAAAACACAGAGGAGGATTAAACCCAGTTGTCACTTAAACAACTGATTTCAGCATCACAATTTTCAAGCCAAAAAGACTAAAACTTCAAGAATGAAAAAGACACAAAAGATCTCTTAATAAAACAATGCTAAGTGTCAATTATCATAAGACAAGAGAAAGCAATAATAAGAGGGTGTGTTCAGAGTTCAGAGACAGAGAAAGAGGATACATGGTTGATGTTAGCACAATTCAGATGGAGGCAGAGATGCAAAAACTGTTAGTTACCGAATGCACAAGCTGAAGAAGAAAAAAGAAGCAGCCTTAAAGAGAAACGTGAAGAAATGAGAGAATGTGAAAGTGGTTGGTTAATATAATCCAAGTTAGTTGAGTTGGACTTTGAAAAATATAATAATAATTAAATATAAAAATATAGTAACAATTAAATATAAAAAAGAAATTCCAGCCGTGTTTGAAGTTGACTTTATAATGAATGGAGAAGGTAGATGGTGGATGTAGACATTGAGCATTAATTATTTGTTTGATGGTTAAAAAAGAAAATACAATTGACATAGTGAGTAGTAATTTCATATTCCACAAAGACACAAGTTTAATTTTTTATTACCAATGTGGATTTATTTTAGTGAAAAATCTAAAGTATCTCTACGAATATTTTGTTAGAGGTTATGATTATAATTGAGGTTAATTAAACTAAACCAGAGAGATATTGATGACATTCAAGCATGCTGCATGCCCTGTTGTCAGTTCCCACTTGGCTGGGCCTCAATGTTGCATAAACCAAATCTTTCTATTTGTATTTTCTTAGTCCTGTTCCTAACTCTTTGGACCAGTGCTAATGCTGTTCAGAATAACTCGGATAATTAAAAATATTATTTTATTAGCAACGAGCAAAAGTTCAAAGAAACAAGTTACATAAAATTTAAGGTGAAAATTCAGTTACTCAAGTGCATTTGATTTTACGTGAAGTTAATAGTTAAGAGCCGTTAGATAAAAATTTAGTTAAATCAGTTAAATCATCTAATGACTCTCAGTTATCAACTTCACGTGAAGTCGACTGGACTTGAGTTTTCACCAAAATTTCAAAATTTTTAAAAATTTTTAATTAAAAAATTTAGATATTTAATATTTTAAAAAATAAAAGTATTTTTATATTTTTAATTAGTCAATCATTTATTTATTGATATAAAGCTCAAATTTTAAGAAAAGAGACTCCTTAATACCAGTTGAAAATTTAAGCAAAATAACATTACGAATCATAAATAACTGTTTAGTAGAGTCCAAATTTAATTATTCCATTCGCACAACTGTTGCTTTCTCAATAAATTTTACAGTCTTATAAAGTAAAAATCCAACGTTGTTCAAAAACCCTTTTCTAATTGGATATTGCTATATCGTCACTAGGAAATAATGGAGAGTAAAAAAGATTTCTAAAATTCTGATTTAGTGATTAAATAATGAACAAATTTACGCCAAAAGCTGCTAAAAAAATACTAGTAAATATCTAATTTGGTCTTTATCTATTTTTATAAAGGATAAAGTAATTTTTATAAAAAAAATTGGACATTTTGACTCTCAATATTTTTATTTTGGGACAATACGATCTCTCTGTTAGAAAAATCGTTAAATAATAATAAAAATTAATTTTGTGGAGGGTTTTATTGGTATTTTGTGGGGGGTTTTAAACTTCCATAAACTATTAATAAGTTTATTTTTGAAAAATTCATTCACCAATGGTGGTTAAGTGAAGAAAAATCATTGATAAAAATGATGTCGCAAAAAAATAATCGTAGTACAAATACCTTTTAAAAGAAAAAATAACATCGAATAAGAAATAAAAGAAGAAAATTTGAATGTTAATAAATGATAATATTGATATTGGTAATGATGGAGTAGAATAATGATGATAATAAAGCAATAAAAATAATAGAAGTATGAGTGATAATTGTGAAGGTATCAGACTCTTGACGAAGAAGAACAAAAATGAAAGAAGAGAGAGAGCAAGAGAGAGCAAGAATGAAAATGAGTTGTATTAGCTGAACTAACTAGTCTGTTACAGTGCATTGGTACTTATAGTGAGTGAGACTCTAACTACATCTTATTAGATGTAACTGACTCAGTTTTTTTCTAACTGATTTCTCTAACAAACTCTAATATATTGCACGTGTCTTGTCATGTGGCATCTCAATACTCTTAACATCAATCCTGCTACTTGAATTTCTAAGACCTGTGCTTTGTTCCTTCTTGTCTATTGTACTTTCTGAACTCTTAACATCAACTCTGTTGTCTGGGCTTCTAATTGTCCTGCTGTCATTACATCTTCTGTCAGCAATTCTCAATCTCAATTTGAACTTTTGGAAGGCAGGGCTTGACAAAATTTTTGTTAAGCAATCTGCTATCTGCTCTTGGGTTGGAATATGGATCATATGTAGTCTCTTCTCGGTCACATAGTCTTTAACGAAGTGGAGATTGAGTTTAAAGTGCTTGCTCTTGTTGTGTAGGATTGGATTGGCTGAAAGTAGTACAACACTCTGACTATCACAGTATAGGTTTGGTTTAGTGGTGCAAGGTATCCTCATTTCATTCAACAAGTTCTGCAACCAAATGACTTCAGCAAGTCCAGCAGTTATCCCTCTATATTCAGCTTCGGTGGAGCTTCTTGATACTACATGTTACTTTCGACTAGACCAAGAGACAAGATTTGGTCCATAAAAGACACAAAATCCACTTGTTGACTTTCTGTCATCTACATCACTTTCTCAATCTGAGTCTGTGATTGCATAGATTCTACTCTCATCAGACTTTTGGAACCTTAAGCCACGCTGAAGTGTGCCTACTAAGTACCTGAGGATTCACTTTACTATTTTTCAGTGGTTATCTAACGATTGTTTACTGCATAAGAGATTTATAGCCTTGTGATTGTTGTATACTGGAGTCCTCCAACAACTGATCTATATTGTGCTGGATTTTGAAACAATTCTCCTCCTTGCGCTGAGAGTTTCAAACTAGATGCCATTGGAGTAGGCATTGCTTTGGCTTCTTGCATCCCTACTTTAACTAAGAGTTCTTTGATATACTTTGTTTGGCATAGATTCATTACTTGGTCGTTGTTCCTTATTGCCACAATTTCCAAAAAGTAGTTCATTTTCCCCAAGTCTTTTAGTGAAAATACTGCATGTAACTGGTTGACTAAGGCTGTGATTTTTGCTTGAGAGTTTCCTGTGACTACGACAACATAAGTCGCTGATGCAGGTGTGAATTTGGTGAAGAGTGACGTGTCTGATCTGGTGTTGTCAAAGCCAAACTTGTTGAGAGTGAGTTTCAGCTTGGTGAACCAGGCTCTAGGGGCCTGTTTCAGCCCATATAATGATCTTTAGAGCTTGGAAACATGGTGAGGAGTGTGGATGGAGATGAAGCCTTCTGGTTGAGTCATGAAGACAATTTCTTCGAAGTCGCCATTTAAGAAGGCGTTGTTAAAGTCGAATTGTCGGATCTTCCATCCCTTTGCTAATGCCAAACTCAACATGACTCTAACAGTGGGAGGTTTGACCACCGGGCTGAACACGTGATCAAAGTTAATTCCCTCTTTTTGATGAAATTCCTTTGCCACAAGCCGTGCTTTGTACTTTTAAATTGTACAATTTGGATGCTTCTTGATTCGAAAGACCCACTTGTTGTCAATGGTAGGGGCTGTGCTTGGGGGTGGCTTTGGCACTATTGTCCAAGTGTGATCCCTAATGTGGGCCTCATATTCTTCTTCCATTGCCCGCTTTTAATGCTCGCTGGTTAGTGCTTGTTCAACTGTTTGAGGGACGCATTGAAAGAGGTCAATGTGCACTGCTGCATAAGTTTTCGGCTTGAAGATGCCTAACTTACTCCTTGTTTGCATGAGATGGTGATTTGTAGTAGTTGCTGATAGTGCAGGGAGAACTATCTTAGTTGGGGCTTGCTCAGGCACATCTACAGTTAAGGGAGTTTCAAGGAAAAAAGAATTAGCAGCAGTGACATCAGAATCATGATTAATAGAGAAAGAAAAAGATTAAGTAGATAATGGTTCAGATATATAATTGAATGTATTGGAAGTGTCATTCAATGTATGCAATGCATGCTGGTGTGGTTAGGGAGAAGATGTGGGGTAAGGGGTTGGTGTCACTTGGGGTGCTGCTGTAGTAGGAGTGGAGGTGTTGCCTCGACTTGAAGATTATGGTGTTGAATGGATAGTTGAGACATTGTAATGACTAGAAGTACTTGTTGCTGAGGTGAGAGGTTGTGCTGGAAGAGTTGGTGATGGCCTTGATGAGGAAGATGGAGTGGGCTGGTTGGGCAAGATGGTGGCTGGAGGTTGGATAATGTTAGGTTTATGAGTGGAATTGAAGTTGGTTTGAGGCAGAAGATTTGGCAAGGAAGGTGTGAAGGTGAAAGGTGAGGTGTGAAAGAGGGATTGGCTTGGTTGATTCCTAAAGAGTTGGTTATAAGGAAATTCATACTCATTGAAGAGGACATTCCTTGAAATAATTTTTTTTTCACTTGGCAGGAGGCATTTGTAACCTCTCTGGTTGGGAGCATAACCTATGAAAATGAATTTTTGGGATCTATGATCAAACTTGTGTGCATTGTAAGGTTTGAGAAGCGGGTAACATGTGCATCCAAAGGGTTGTAGGATACTGTAGTCTGATTTTGTGTTGGTGAGGGCTTCAAGAGGTGTTTTGTTATTGAGTTTGGGTGGGTAGTCTATTAATGAGGTAAGTGGTAGTAAAGGTTGATTCATCCCAAAAGTTTAAAGGAAGGTTAGCTTGGACTAGCAATGTGAGTGAGGTTTCTGTGATATGCCTATGTTTTCTTTTCACTGTGCCATTTTGCTGATGGGTACAGGGACATGTAAGTCTATGTTGAATGTCATTTGTTACCAAAAAATACTTGAATGGTGTGGACAAATATTCTCCACCGTTGTTTGTTTGTAAGGCTTTGATTTTTATCCCAGTCTTGAGTTCGATTGCTGACTTGTATTGCTGAAATGCTTCAAATGCATGGCTTTTGGTCTTGAGTAGGTATGTGTAAGTATACCTTGTGCTTGCATCAATAAAGCAGATATAATACCTGCAACCTGATCTACTGTATAAGGGTGTTAGCCCCCAAATGTCAGAAAATATAAGGTCTAAAGGTGCATAGTTAGAATGAGACTCAAGATGAGGTAGTTGGTGAATTTTACTAATACAACTTGCATAATGAGGAATCATAGCTAATTTTATTCATTGAATTATCAGAACTTGAAGCATTACATTGATTCATCACTAGAGTTACTACCTTATCAGATTGATGTCCTAATTTTCTATGCCATAATTGGCTTGTATCACTAACCCTTTTACAAGTGACATGGGCTTTTGCATTTGAAACATGACTTACTAAGGTATTTAAAGACAATTGAGAGGCATAATTACAAATTGAAATTGGACTTGTGACAACTTTATTTGCCATTGAATTAAAATTCAGTTTGCTCTTTCTTTATTATTCAATGCTAAACTCGCATTGGCAGTGGCTTGCACATGCTTATTTTCAAATTCAACATATGTATTTTTGGAGTTTTCAACAGTGATTGCATTGAAACAAGTAGGATTAACAGGTACAGACTTTGTTCTTGGGCCAATTTCGATCCCTTCAAACTTGTAAAGTCCTTCTTTAAGCAATCTTTGAAAGAGGATCTTTTTGGAGATTTGACATTTAACATTACACAGATAAGGCCAAAACTAAAAAAACACACTATTATCTAAGGAAAATTTGGCTACACTCACTAAATTTTTAGATATATTAGGTATGTAATAGGTTTTGCAATTTGAAAGGTCTATTAGATAAAGATGCATGCATGAATGAACTTCCAATGTGTTCAATATCCATACCTTGGCCATTACCTCCAAACACTTGTTCAGTGCCATCATAATCAGATCCTGTGATGAAGTTCTTTTGTCAAACGTGATGTGATGAGATGCACCCAAATCAGGGTACCAAGCTGTGTCTGGGAGAGCTGAAGGCAGTGTAAGGAATGCTTGAGGATTGAGTAGTGTGGGAGGCTGAGTCTTCACTTCTTGGAATCTTTGTTGAGAGTTTTGAGAGCTTGTACCATTGTGGAATGCTGCTGAAGGTGGTTGCGCTGCATTGAGGGGCTGCATTTATGGATTCATGAAGTCTTGGTTAAACCTATGAAAACACTGCACTACTGTATGGCCAAGTTTTCACAAAGTTGGCATTGTGGCCTACTGCCCTGCCACCATGTTGACCTTCCTGTGCCTCTGAAATAGTCTCTGCCTCTTGAGCCTCGAAAACCTCCTCGGTAGTTGTTGAACCCTCTTCCTTGAAATTTTTCTGGAGTATCTTCTCTTTGAGCAATGTTTGCCTGAACTGATCCTAGCTCTGTCCTTCTAAACTTGTCAACTAATTCTTCTTGAGCGAGCAACTGAGATTCAAACTCGCTTTCTGACGTCTCTTCAATCCTTGCTGTTGCCACGGTGATAAAAATATTGTATTCTTCGTCAAGCCCTCCCAGTGCAGCTTCAATATACTCGTCCTTGGTTAGTGGAGCTCCAAGTGCACTAAGTGCATCAGCAACTTGATTGATCTTCGCCATGTATTCGGTTACTGGAGAACCGTGCTTCTTGAGTGTCTTTAACTGAGTCTTGAGCTGCTTAATCCTCGATTTGACTCTAGATTCAAAATATTCACTCAACACATTTCAGATCTGGTGTGCGTAATCGTACTCAATTACACGGTTGACAAAGTTAGACTCCATTGTTGCTGTTAACCAAGCCACAAGGCACTGATCTTGCACTTCCCAGTTTGTGTAGCTTTGAGCTTCGATTCCTTCATGTCTGTCTGATTCTGAGCTAAACCTAGCAGGTACCATCCTTGGATCAAGATGACTTTGAAACTTGTTCACCTTTATGCATGCTAGTGCTTGCTTCTTCCATGTTTTGTAGTTGTTCTCGTTGAGTTTAATGGCTGAAAATGCAGCGAACGTATTCTGATTGAGGAAGCTCGTTAGAGCTTTTGGTGTTTGCGCAGTGTTCTCCATGGATCGTTGAGCTCTGATACCATGTGAAGGTATCAAACTCTTTACGATGAAGAACAAGAGAGAGAGAGAGGTTTCCTGAAAAATGAGTTGTATTACCTGAACTAACTAGTTTGTTACAATGCATTGATACTTATAGTGAGTGAGGCTCTAACTACTTCTTATTAGATGTAACTGACTCAGTTTTCTTTTAACTGATTTCTCTAACAAACTCTAATATGTTGCACGTGTCTTGTCATGTGGCATCTCAACACTCTTAACAATAATAATGAGGATGAAGAAGGTAGTGCCGTAGTGGTAATAGTGGTAGTAATTGGTTATATTGTTGAAAAGAATTGTGTGGAGATTTAAAACTTTCAAAAAATATAAATAAAATCTTCCACAAAACTAATTTTTGTTATTATTTAATGGATTTTTTTACAAAAAAAAAATCGTATTATTCGAAAATAAAAAGGTTGAGAATCAAAATATTCATTTATTTTTTAACAGAAATCACTTTATCCTTTATAAAAATGAACAAGAATTGAATTGGATATTTATTTAGAAAATACTACAGTGGCGTTCTTTTACACATTGAAATCGAGTGCAAATTATAAAGATTTTTAAAAAAATACTATTAGTTTGTTTGGATTTATTACTTTCAATTGCAAACTACAAACACTGAAACACATTAACACTGTTATCCTTACCAATTACCATACCATGGTTAACTATTTAGGGTGTGTTTGGCAAACCCGTTTGAGAAGAAAAAACACGTTTAAGTTTTTTGAAAGTTTCAATTTTTTGTTTGGCTAATTTTTAGTTTGGCAAACGCAGAAGTGATTTTGTATCTAAATCCACGTTTACCAGAAGCAATAATTTCTAGCTTCTACTTTCACTAACGGGCTTTTAGTCATTTACCCTAAACATCTATTTTTCTTTTACCAATTTTATCCTATAGTTTGTATTATTTATAGAATTCTTATTATATCTCCATATGAGCTCCTTTTTTTCTATTATTTATTATTTTTATTTTTTTGTTAAATTTTTATTTGACATTATACATTCTTATAATTGTAATTCTTGTATATTATATTTATTATTATCTTTTTATAATATGATTTATTGATTCCATTAGGTAAAGTAAATTAAACAAAAAATTAACTATAAATAATAATAGTAAAAAACTATAAAGTACTAAAAAAAGTACTAAGAGAACTAAAAATATACTATATAAAATACATCATCAAGAATTTTTAGATTTATTTCTATCACCGTCAAAATAAATATTTAATTTTATTATTTTTAATAATCTTTTTTATAATTATAATTCTGGTATATATAATTTTTTATTGTAATTTTTTATAATATAGATTATGATCCTATTAAAAAAAGATAAATTAAATAAAAAATTAATCATAGGTATTAATAAAATCATACACGTTAGATTCTAAAATAATATTAAGACTAAAATTATTAAGAATATTAAACCAAAAATACAATGTAAAAAATACTAAATTAACATTTTTATGTTAATATTTAAAATTTAAAAAAATATAACATATTTGATTAAATACTCTTATATATTAAAAATTAATTAATAAGATTATTTAAATATTGAAATTAAAATGATAGGATAATATAAAAAATTATTTAAGTTGATGTCTATTTTAGTAATTTTTCATCTAAAAGTGATTTTGAGTAGTGTAATCTAAACCATATTTATTTTACTATAATTCCTTTTGATACAAAGAAGCCAAACATAAATCACTTCAATATAAACTTACTTTTTATCAAAATCAAGTTTGCAAAATCAATTTTATACAAACTCCCATTTGCAAACGGTAATCCAAACACACACAAAAGAATCATAATATTTTGTGTGTCTACGTTTCAAAAGAATCATAATATTTTTTTTTTAAAACGGTGGACTTTACTTCTTTGACATAGTAAGTTTGAACAAAATTTTTGTAAATATATAAAACTATAGAAGGTCATATTTACAAGAAAGTATTTATTATGTGAAAGGAAATATATACACATAGTCATATACATATTTATGAGCTTACATTATCAATAATAAATTCTAGTAGATATGGCGTAGAGAATTAGTATCATCCTCGGTATGTTTGCATTAAAACCATCACCAGCCATTTTCAGAAAACGCCAAGTTTCAACTTTCAACAATGAACTTAGAATATAACCATTCAACTCTTATGTTCTACCTTGGACTATAAGATTTACTGGGTACAGTCCTAAACCCAAGCTGAATAAATATCCTCAGTTGTTATATTATTCTTTCAAATCTTTTTTGGTCATTAGATTTGATCAGCAAGTGATGATGTTCAAACTTCAAAGTCAATAGGTTCGGCTTCTTCTTGATTTGGCAAAAGATGACTACTTGCGTTAATGCCATTTCTAAATATCAAATGATTAAGACTTCTCTTGACTTTGTAGTTTCATGTGAAACTACATTTAACAAAAAAATTGCCTTAATTTCTTAGGAAATATGTTAAGGTTATTACTAATAAAGATTGTTAAATTTTATATTTTGATAACTGTATAATAATAAATACATTAGAAAACTAAATTTTGCATTTTCTATAAAAATATTATTAACTAATAATTTTAAGGGCAAATGACTAAAATAAAATATTTGAATTTTAAATGTACCGAAATATAATTTTTGCATATTGCATAGACAAATGTAATTTTTTATTAAATTATATAAACAATGAAAAGGGTCCATCCAAATGTACATAAACTGAGGTTTATGTTGATATGCAAAATAGCTAAAAACCGTTGTTGGGATCTCGCAGTTTTTGTGTAGATGTAAAATGTGCATAAACCGCCACCCTTTTCCCTTCTCCATCTCCATCTTTTTGCTCTGCATCATCATGCATCACTATATCCTTGGCATTAGTCCCACCACATTGTTTAATTCTCCGGTCATATTTTTCAATTTTCAGGCCTATTCTAATTTTATCAAAAGATCAATTTTTTTGGGGTTGTGTTTATTTATTTTTTCAATTTTTGTCAGGTTATGTCTTCTTTGATTATTGGCTCATTTCATTGGCTAAGTTTTCTGCGCTTCAAAAAAATCTCAATGATATTTCTTATTTTTCTCTCAAGTTTTTAAGAATAATATTATCCTTGCCAATCCTAATCCTTTTCTAGACCTCCAAAAAATTGATCTTTTGATAAAATTGAAACAAAATAATCAAAGAATCGCTAAAAAAATAACAAAAAAATATCAAAAAAAAAGGAGAAAGCAGAATATTCTAAAAATTAGGAAAGCATGATTGGAAAATCAAACAATGCAGTGGGACTAATGCCAATGATACAGTGATGCATGGTGATGCAGAGCTAGAAAATGGAAATGGAGAAGCAAAAAAGTTCGCAGTTTATGCGCATTTCACATTACACAGTTTCTAGCTATTTTGCATATCAATATAAATTGTTGGAGGAGTGTAGCAGCTTTATGTACATTTGGAATTCGTGGACTCCTCTCGCAGTTTATAACTTTATATAATTTAGTGAAAAATTACATTTGCGTATGCAATATGTAAAAGTTATATTTCGGTAAATTTAAGACCCAAATAATTTATTTTAGTCATTCATATATCTTTAAGATATATATTAGCTAAACTATAATATAAAATATACAATAACTTTTTTCTTCTTTTTAAAAGCACTTTTTAGAATTTAATATTTGAATTTATCATATACTTTTATGTTATTTTTACCAACCAAACTCATTTTAGGATGAAAAAAATAATTATCTGCATATGTATTTAAAATCTGAAATATTTATACTTTTTAGGTATCATTACAATATTTCAGTAATATATATAATGTGAATTTTATGATGATCATAATTACAGAAATTTTAGCGCTGATGAGTAATAGCTCAGATGGTATAATCTCTCCATACTCAATAAAGAGGTTGCAGGTTCAAGTCTCCTATCTTTGGTAAAAAAAAAAAAAAAATTACAGAAATTTTAGCAAGATTTAAAAATTGCAGTTAAAATGAAAGTAATATTTTTTTACATAAAATGATAAAAATATAAATATCTCATGTTTCAAATAAAAAATAATAAAAAACGTGGTACAAAGAAGTGTACTAGTTAGGTGGGGCAGAGTGAGAGGGACAAAACGCAACGTTAGAAAGAAGCTTTTGAATAAGAGAGTTACAGTGACATTGACACCACCTCATAGATTCATAGTCATACTTGCTTCTTCAATCTTCATTGCATTCTTCATTGCTGCAACTGTCAAACAAAATCTCCATTAATTCCTTCCTTGCATGCCATCCATTCCAAATTCAAATTCCAATTCCAATTCCCTTCGATTATTCAAAAGCCAAAACTTTGAAAACCTCAAAATACATTGAATCTTCTTTAATTGAAAAAGAAGCTTCCTCCCAATAACACCAAGCTTGGAATAACATTCACACCTGCTTTGCCTACCACCACATGAAACGAAAATAAAAACCTAACCCTCAAAAGAAATCACATCAAAGTTTCCGCTTTTGAATCAATAAAGAAAAAATTGACACGAACCCCACTGATCTCTCCTTTCTCGCTTTCTCTACAATAGTGATATCTGTCGCCTTCAATTGCGACTTTGCAGTTTGCACCACTTTACCGCATTGCAACTTTCTCTTTCGTGTGTATAAAAATCAAAGCTTTTTTGTTTGGGTCTCTTTTCCTTTTGTGGTATGAATCAAGTTGGTGGGACAAAGGGCCCAGTGGTGGAGGTCGTGGAGGACGAGGAGCCGGAGGCTGTGGCTGAGGCTCAAGAGAAGAATGAAGCAGTGGAATTGAGTGGTGAACAGAAGCAGCCACCTGTGGAGAATCCAATGGAGGAAGACTCAGTCACTACCACCCCTGCTACAGTTTTTTGCATTAGGCTTAAGCAACCAAAGTCCCTTTTGCTCCACAAGATGAGTGTCCCTGAAGTTTGCCGCAATTTCAGGTATATATGCATATGCACTGCTAGATTCTATCTCAGTTCCCTGCATTTATTTCCTGGTACTCGTTGAATTTGCCTTGTTGGTGTTGAACTGTTTGTAATTTGATTTTCTCATTCTTTTCCCTTGTTTTTTTGTGCCATTTAACTGGGATCACCATATCTTTAGTAAGATTAAGATTTGAGTATGTTTTCCTTTCTTCCCTTTTCAAATAATCCTTGAAAAAAAGGTAAATAAATAAATAAATAAAGAAGGGAGCTCGAGTAGAGATGATAGTGATACTGGATAAGTGTGTAAGTATTAAGTAATTTTGCTGTGAAAATTTTCTGTGATGAAGATTTTTGTTGCTTTTAGAAGTTTCAGGCAAGCTGCAAGTTATATTGTTAAAGGATTCTGAGGTTTTCTATTATGACATCTTTTGATTTTAAATTATAAGAACTTCGTGATTTGATGCTTATGTAGTGTAGAGTGTAGACTGATTTTGCAGTCTATGATTCTGTTGGTGTGAAACTGAGATTATGTTTTTGATCTCCTAAGAACCTTGTGTAGAGCGAATTGGGTTGTGTTTATTTTCTGAAAGAACTTATTGATCGCGTGTCTTTTTCGCAGTGTAGTTTCCTGGTGTGGAAAACTGAATGCTATAGCTTGTGCCTCTGAAACATGTGCTAGAATTCCCAGGTTAGTGTACACTTGTTATCCAGTGCCTGTGTTTCTTGCCTTATCTTTGATTATGTACTAAATATTCTGTTGCCAACATGTCTATTAGTTTGGATAATTGATAATCTTCTGTAATGTCTCTTGCTTTTTCTGGTCTTTTGTTTTCATAGCTCAACTGCAAATCCACCATTTTGGATCCCTATACATATTGTGATCCCAGAGAGGCCTACTGAATGTGCAGTATTCGATGTCCTAGCAGGTATTTTAATTTCATTACTTCCTTCTACCAGAGGAGTTCTACTTTTCTTATGCCAGGTTGCTTTGTTTGACCTTATTATTCTTCACACAACCAAATCCGAATAATTAGCCAGTAGTAGAGTTAGGACTTTTCCCTTTTCAATTGAACTGCTTTGTTTTCTTTCTATCTTTTCATCCATATGTCTATGAGAATTTGATCAGTTACACTGTATACATTCCGCAGATTCTCCTCGTGATTCTGTACAGTTTATTGAGTGGTCCCCTACTTGTTGTCCCCGTGCATTATTGATAGCTAATTTTCATGGGAGGGTAACTATTTGGACTCAACCATCTCAAGTAAGTGAGGGTTACATAAGTTGGTACTGCAATAAAAATTTATAGCACAACTTAGTAGTTTTAGTATAATAATATAGTTAGAAGTTCTCTGCCATGAGTTTTCCTATGACCATAGATTTCATTAACATTTTCTATTCAGCTTCCTGTATGATTGAGTAGATTATCAAAATCTTTGGATGAAAAGGAGATTTGACTATATGTTATAGATAGTCCTGGGAGGCTAATTTAATCAATTGACTTGATACTTGTGTTTGCTGGTGGGATGATACTTTTTTTGGGCCTATGTTTCAGCTTCTCTTGCTTTTCCATTCCTAATACATGCTTTGCTTGTTTGATTGATTGTCACTGTTTTCTTGTCCCTTCAGGGGCCAGCTAATCTTGTACGTGATACTAGCTACTGGCAGCTTGAGCATGAGTGGCGACAAGATATTGCAGTTGTTACAAAGTGGCTATCAGGGGTGTCTCTGGTATGCAACTTACGCTTTATAGTTTCCCTGCATTATTTTTCAAGAATTCTTATAAACATTTCAGTTACACTTTTGATGGCCTTAAATCTTATGTAGATATGTAAGGAATGAGAGGAAGGTTCTAAAGAAGATTTTCTCTAAAAAAATTTTACATAAAAAGCATTTTAGAAATAATTTTACTAAAGGCAGATAGGTAATTTTTTTTAATTCTTCCAAAACTCTGATTGGGGGTTTGTAACTGTCAAGAAAAATTGAAGAGAAAGGCTTTGAGGTATTAATGAAAATTCCATTATCCATAATTTAACCTTAAAGTCATTGCAATAGCGTAAAGTTTGCACTTTAGCAAGCATGTATGTGTGTGCAGTTTAATTTTTGTTTAATTTAAATATAAATTAATTACTTTTCTGTAAAAATCAGTATAGGTGGCTTTCATCTAAGTCTAGCGGTGCTGCCAATTCGAAGTCAATATTTGAGGAAAAGTTTCTTTCACAACAGTCTCAAACCTCAGGTCAATTCTTTTCACGCCTAGTTTTATGAATTCTTTCAGTTATTCTCTTAATCTTTCATTTTATATGTTCATTTGTTTCTAATTAATAATGAGCTCAAATACGTCATTTTTGTATATCTGACACTTAAAGAGCTATTTTGATTTCAGCTAGATGGCCCAATTTTCTTTATGTGTGTTCTGTGTTCTCATCAGGCTCGGTTCAACTTCACTGGTCACAGTGGCCTCATTGCCAGAATGCAGCACCAGTTAGATGGTTTTGCACTAGTAAAGGGCTACTGGGTTGTGGACCCAGTGGCATTATGGATGCTGATGCTATCATCACGGACAGTGGTGCCATGCATGTCGCAGGTGTGCCAATTGTGAATCCATCCACCGTTGTTGTTTGGGAGGTTATGCCTGGTCCTGGAAATGGTTTCCAAGCAACTCCGAAGACAAGTATCAATAACTGTGCCCCACCTCTTAGTCCACCAAACTGGAGCGGATTTGCCCCTTTAGCTGCCTATTTGTTTAGTTGGCAAGATTATCTGATATCCGAAGAAAAGCGAGGGAAAAAGCTAACAGACCAAAATATTGGGGATTCTATACCACTTCATTGCTCCCCAGTTTCGAATTTTTCAGCATATGTGAGTCCTGAAGCTGCAGCGCAATCTTCTGCAGCCACAACATGGGGCTCTGGTGTAACAGCAGTAGCCTTTGATCCAACTCGAGGTGGCTCCGTGATAGCTGTTGTGATTATTGAGGGTATGGACCTGATTCTGAGTTGATATTTTTTTTTGCTATTTATTCATTCTAATAGATTCATTAAATTATTCTCATACCAAAATTTGCATCCCCATTGATTTTACTCTCTTAAATTAATATGAAACAAGGGTATTTTCTTGCCAATGAGTTATAGCTCAAATGGTATATGATGTCATATATATATATATATTAGTTTAAAAAAATCATATTTTTACTATGAAGTAATGTCTTTTTTATTTATTATTTCAACAACCATGTCATACAAATACTATGTCTTATCATCAATTATATTTTATTTTATATAATCAATTTGTTTATAAATAGATAAATAGATAGATAGATAAATAGATAAATAGATGATATTAGTGATACTAATAGAAGTGATTCAAGTAACAAGCTATCTTTTATTCCCCCTCCTGGCCTACTAATACTGGTGCTTCCAGACACACTATTCTCCATGAGTAAGTGGAAACTCTGGCCAAAATCAACGAAAGTAACTTACAGGAAGAACCCTTATATACATTTCTAGCCTGATCTGCATCTCTAGGTTTCGTGACAATTACTGGCCACGTTCCATGTTTGTGTGAATTTTATGCCAGAGATTTCTTGTGCACTTACATGACTTATCTTTATAGGACAGTACATGTCCCCTTATGATCCAGATGAGGGGCCATCAGTTACAGGGTGGAGAGTGCAACGCTGGGAATCATCTTTACAACATGTTGTCCTCCATCCAATATTTGGAAACCCTACTTCCAGTATGGGTGGACAGCCTCCTATGCAAACTGTTTGGCAGTCCAAAGTGGACCTGAGCATTCCCCCAACAAATGACTTCAAGAATCATCGAACACATGCAGTTGGAATGAAAACTAATGTGCAAAAGGTATCCGAATCTAGTTTTAAAGGGGTAACTTTTGATCCTTTTGATCTTCCAAGCGATGTTAGGACACTTGCCCGTGTTGTTTATGCTGCTCATGGTGGTGAAATTGCCATTGCTTTTCTTCGGGGTGGAGTCCACATATTTTCTGGTCCAAATTTTGCACCTGTAGACAACTTTCAGATTACTGTAGGATCTGCAATTGCTGCTCCTGCGTTTTCTTCAACGAGTTGCTGTTTAGCTTCTGTTTGGCATGACACATGCAAGGATCAAACAATATTGAAAATAATCCGGGTTCTTCCTCCTGCTATCCCAACTAGTCAAGTAAAGGCCAACTCTTCAACATGGGAGCGTGCAATTGCTGAAAGGTGATTTCTTAAATATGCAGCATAGACTATCTTGATTTTCCCATAAATTTACCAAAACTTGTGATTTACTTCCTGTATGGATGTTTTAGGTTATTGTGCTAACATCTGTTAGGATTAGCAGGTTTTGGTGGAGCCTTTTGGTTGGAGTTGATTGGTGGGATGCTGTGGGCTGTACACAGAGTGCGGCTGAAGATGGTATTGGTAAGGAGATACAAATTATGAAAGTCCTGCTACTATTTTTCAGTTTCCTTGATGTTTGTACCAGAAATTTGAATTGAAAAGGAATCATTCAGTTTACATTTTTTCCATATAGGCATTCTGGTTTAAAGCATCTCTATAACATTCTATTGATACTTTTTTTTTTTCCAGTTTCGCTAAACAGCATTATTGCAGTCTTGGATGCAGATTTCCATTCTCTTCCTTCTGCTCAGCACAGACAGCAGTATTGTCCTGTATGTTTTTGTCAATTCTTTCGATTCACTTTGCTTGTTTTTGGACTGGCATTTGTAAGTGGCTTTGTTATTGCTTTATTGGATAAACTAACTTGGTTTTGTGTAATTACAGAGTCTAGATAGGATAAAGTGTAGGCTACTTGAAGGAGCAAATGCTCAAGAGGTCAGGGCAATGGTTCTGGATATGCAAGCTAGGTTGTTGTTGGATATGCTTGGTAAGGGAATTGAGTCTGCTTTAATAGATCCTTCGGTTTTAGTGCCTGATCCTTGGCAAGTATCTAGTGATACACTATCGAGAATTGATGCCCAAGCTGTATCTGTTGAACCAGCACTAATGCCAAGTATTCAGGTCTTCTTTCTTTACACCTACTTACTAAATGTGACCATATATTATTACACATTTTGATTTCATATAACATTTCTGTAAAGCTGCTAAACTTTTTGAATGTATACTTGTAATCATTTCAATATTATGCAGGCCTATGTCGATTCTGTACTTGATCTGGCTTCACATTTTATCACACGGTTGCGGCGTTATGCAAGTTTCTGTCGTACATTAGCAACTCATGCTGTGACTGCAGGGACTGCTAGTAACCGAAATATTGTTCCTAGTTCTGCTGCCCAAAGTTCTGCAACTCCTGCACCTAGTCAAGGCTAGTGTCCATTGATCTTACATTAATATGTAGACCATATATAGAGGCAAAATATTTGGTGCTAATTTGTATTACTTGTCACAAAATTATCAGTGTCGTAGCCCTTGAATTTCTTTAATTATCAAATTCTTCTTAATCAATCGGCTTGATGAAAAAAAGGTCTTGTTTTTCAGGAGCACAAAATGGGACTACCAGTTCTAGTGGAACCCCACAGATGCAAGCTTGGGTACAAGGTGCTATTGCCAAGATTAGTAACCCAGCTGATGGTGTGTCCAACCCAACTCCTAACCCTCCAATCACTGGTCCTCCGTCATTTATGCCCATTAGTGTTAACACAGGAACTTTTCCTGGAACACCTGCAGTTAGGCTTATTGGGGACTGTCACTTCCTTCATAGATTATGCCAACTTTTGCTCTTCTGTTTTTTCTTTCGACGAGCACAACTCCCCCGCTATGCTGGTGGTGCGCATAGAACCGCCGATGCAAATGCACAGAAACCTCAACCTAATGCTTCTGCTCCAGGCAACGTGGATGAGGTTGCAAAACCAGTGTCCACTGTAGTTAAGTCTGATGATGGTCAGACAAATCGAATTGGTCAGGTTGTGCCTGGGGCAAAAGGAAGTGAAGAACCAACTTCTGGGCGGTCAAGAGTTGGTACTGGAAATGCTGGTCAAGGATATACGTTTGAGGAGGTATAAATCTGTTTTGGAAGTCACAGTTATTCTTAATACAAGGGTATTTTCTTGCCAATGAGTTATAGCTCAAATGACATATGATACCATATATATACATATTAGTTTAAAAAAATCATATTTTTACGATGAAGTAATGTCATTTTTATTTATTATTTCAACAACCATGTCATACAAATATTATGTCTTATCATCAATTATATTTTATTTTATATAATCAATTTGTTTATAAAAAAATATTTTTTTTTATTTTTTTATTTGTTTGCATTCTATTTATATGTTTGCATATATTAATGTTATTTTCATTCTTTAAATGTTTGTGACATAAATTGATATTTTTTAATCTTTACTTAAAATATTTTTTTAATTTCCTACCATTCTTTACAGTAATGTGTTTTGCATTCATTAACCCTTGGAATTCTAATTTCCTACCTCTTTGCTTTTTTTTTTGTAAATAATTAAAAAAATGAATGAATGAGAATGAAAAACATATAAAATAAAAATGTTATATTAAATTTAAGAAATTTTTGACAATTAAGATAAGAGATTAAGAAATAAAGAGTAATAAGAGTCTTTATATGTATAAGTTGTAGAATTTGAATATTTGTAACTGAAATTTTTAATGTATATTTATTATATTTAATTAGTATTTGATGTTTCAATTGAATAATAATAGATAAGAGTTTTTCACTCTTTGTTTTAATTTTTTAAAAATATTTTACTAAACAGTGATTGGTTGATTTTAATCTTTTGCCAAATCATTAGAATTGGGAAAAGTATAAGGAACCAAAAGCTTATAAGCCAAAAACTAAACAAAACTATATTAATTTATATCAATAATTAATTAATTTTAAATTTTTTAAATTCAAAATTTAAAAAATTTTAAATTGATTAAGTAAACCTAATTAAAATCTATAAAAACCTTCCTCTTTTTTCTCATATTAATCTATCCACTTCTAACAATCACAAATTCGAAAAATATATAAAAGAACATCCATTTAATATGAAAAAGAAACATTCTAATACTTAGTAGAAGAAACATCCATATATATTAACTCGTAAAAAATTTTGAATTCATCCAAAGGTATTTGGCTGGGTTTTGGCTGATATGCTTTTGGTTCCCTAGCTTTACTCTTAGAATTGCATTTTTGGAGAAAGTTGGTATCAGCTTTTATAAATAGATAAATAGATAGATTGCTTAAGGATAGTGTTAATCTTACTAAAGGTCTCACTGCACTGTTGATGCAGGTCAAAGTTCTTTTTCTCATTCTTATGGATCTCTGTCGGCGAACTTCTGGGCTGCAACATCCGTTACCAGTTTCTCAGGTGGGAAGCAGCAACATTCAGGTTCGGCTGCATTATATTGATGGGAACTACACTGTACTGCCAGAAGTTGTGGAAGCATCCCTTGGCCCACACATGCAGGTAACTTTGTGTTTGCTCATTCAAGAGTCAATACTTTCTTGAAGACAAATTAAACTAGTTATAACTCAAATAGTATATGATACCATATATACATACATTTACATATTAAATTAAAGGATTTACTTGTTACTAATGGAATCTAACCCCTGTTCTTCTTTAGATCTACTTGTTTCACTCCGATAGTATCATAAATCGAGTCAATACATAGGAAATGAATGCATTTCAATACTATTAAGTTAAGTGAAATCGATAAGACGGAATCCGTATTAGACCACTTCACTTATTTTAGTTTTAGTGGATCTTACGAAGCCCGGTCATCCAGGACATGATCAAGTCTGATCATAGAAAAGAATCTCTTCAAGTGAACCGGCCTATCCTCTGTAGGGGGGCTTGCGCGGTGGTTGGAACAAAGAGACACATTTTATTGCAAATTAAAATGCGGCAGATATGAAAAAGTCATCCATTATATATATATACATATTAGTTTAAAAAAATCATATTTTTACGATGAAGTAATGTCATTTTTATTTATTATTTCAACAACTGTCATACAAATACTATGTCTTATCAACAATTATATTTTATTTTATATAATCAATTTGTTTATAAAAATATTTTTTTATTTTTTTATTTGTTTGCATTCTATTTATATGTTTGCATATATTAATGTTATTTTTTTTCTTTAGATGTCTTTAGAGTAATGTGTTTTGCATTGATTAATCCTTGAAATTCTAATTTCCTACCATTCTTTAGAGTAATATGTTTTGCATCGATTAATTTTGGAATAGAATTATCTGAAAAATTGGATATTGAGGAGATAGATAGACGAAGAAGAAAAATTAGATATCAAGAAGATGGATAAATGATAAACAAATTGATAATCAAGGAGATTGGGTAATTGAAAAACAAATTGACAATAGATTATTATTTATCAATTATTAATATTAGTATTGAAAAAGATAAGATTATAGTATCTAAATAAAAAAAACTTAAAAAATTAAAGATAAAATTTTAAAGATAAGATAGATAAATAATAAAATAATAATTTATAAAAAGTGACCAAAAAAAGTTATAACGACTTAATATACATTGCAGTTCTCAATCAATTGATTATATTACCAATTGATTAAATACGAAAATATCCTTAATAGCGTATAAAATTCAATCGATCGTGATACCAGCCAATCCATTAAACAAGAAAAAAATTTATATTCTATAATGCAATTCAATCGATTGTGTTACATCTCTTAATTCATTAAATTTTGAATCGATTAAATTACAAACAATACAATTTTTTTAGGTTTACAGATGTAACGAATTAAAGAAAAAAAAAAGGGTTGATTTGCATTGTCAAAATATTTATGAAAGTCACGATTAATGAAAAATTTATTTCGTTATTTTTATTTCTAATTGTTAATAAATATACTAAATGAATAATAAAATAATAATTTATAAAATAGATGATAGATTTAATAATTAAATAATATATAAAAAATTAAATTATAATAAAAATTAAATAAGGACTAGTTAATAATTATTAAAGAAAAGGTTTAGGGATCAATAATTTTTCTGTTTTCTGGCCAGCACTTAACCATCAAAACAAAAGTGAGTAATCTTTCACATTAGATGTAATCTCACACCATTAAAAACAATATTGATAGTCAATTTATAGTTACAAAACACCAAAATTACTGACCCTAACATTCCTCGTTATTAAAAAATAAAAAGAAAAACCTATTTTGTTATCGAATGCTATGCCAAACCAGCATGCCACATGTTAATATAAGAGCAACGTTTGGTATATCCTACTTCCAAATTAGAATCAACATAATATGGTTGGTCCTTGTTTTGCATTAACCATGCACCTCTAATTCAAAAAACTATTCACCTTGCAGCCTTCTGTTGCTAATTCCCTCAACATTAGTAAAATTGATCAAATCCAGAGCACATAAATCAAGACAGCCATGCTCTTATGAGCCTTTTGTTACTTCATTGAGAAGAATGGAATAAAAGAAAAGTGTTTGTGATTGTTGATCAAATCAAAGTTGCAAAAATGAATGACCTGTTTTCAGGTTCCTTCAGAAAATACAGCACTGACCTGAAGGAGGAAAGGCAGGTTGATGATGTGGAGGCTGGAAGGGAAAGCCTAAATCTGGAGAAATTCTTTGAAGAAGTGGAGGGTGTAAAAGATGAGATGAAAGTGGTTGAGAGCCTCTGCAGAAAATTGCAAGAAGCCAATGAAGAAAGCAAAACCATTCATGATGCCAAAACCGTTAAGGATCTTCGAGCTCGGATGGACAAAGATGTTGTGCAGGTCCTCAAGCATGTTAAGATCATCAAAACCAAGCTTGAATCTCTACAGCGTTCCAACGCAGCGAATCGAAACGTTCCTGGCTGTGGTCCTGGTTCTTCTGCAGACAGAACCAGGACTTCAGTGGTTAGTGGATTAGGGAAGAAGCTAAAGGACATGATGGACGATTTTCAAGGTTTGAGAGCAAAGATGCAACATGAGTACAAGGAAACCATTGAACGCAGGTACTTCACAATCACAGGGGAGAAGGCAGATGAAGAGACCATAGAGAATTTGATATCAAGTGGAGAGAGTGAAAATTTGGTACAGAAAGCGATTCGAGAACAAGGTAGGGGTCAGATAATGGACACCATATCAGAAATTCAAGAAAGGCATGATGCTGTAAAGGAAATTGAGAAGAATTTGATAGAGTTGCATCAGGTGTTCTTGGACATGGCAGCATTGGTAGAGTCTCAGGGGGAACAGCTTAATAACATAGAGAGTCATGTAGCGCATGCAAGCTCATTCGTTACTCGCGGTGTTTCTCAGCTTCAAGAAGCTAGAGATTATCAAACCAACTCTAGGAAGTGGTATTGCTATGCCATCATTCTTGCTATTCTCCTCATCCTTTTACTCTTGGCTCCTCTCTTGTTAAATCTTTTACCACATTTCAGAAGAAGGTGAAGGACCAGACCATCATCATCATCATGGCCATTAAGAACACATGCATGCATGCATCTCATGCACAAGTATTCTCATGTTCTTCATGGAAAGATTGCACTTAGAAATCAACTTGGAAAATCCCTATAGGATACGCTCTGGATTTTCTTCTAAGGGCGTGCACCAGCCCTTTTAATGTTCTGTGCCAGTACCAACAAAACATGTCTCATGTTTCACAAAAAGACTTGGTCTTTGGAGTTTGGAGGGCCAGCAATATTGATTTAATTGGATGGTATTTTTTTCTCTCCATAGAACGGACAAATTTATCATTTCTCCGGCAGAGAACCAAGGATTAGTCTGAGCTAGTAATAGAAGAAAGGGAAAACAGTAACTTTTGTAGCAACTCAGTTATTACTTATTAGCCTGGCTTGTAGGACAGTACTCCTATCACTATAATTATGAAGAGCAAGATCCACTCCACTTTATTTACATAGTCTTATTGTTTTTCTCCCAAACATAAAGGCTCATCATTGCATAACCCATACCTTAGAAGATCTTGTGATTTGCACAAGTCATCCACACTTAAAATAGATGATGGCAAATTATGAAATTATTAGCTTCAACTTTCAATATATGTTTCCTGTTAGAAATTAGTTCAGAGTAAGATTTCACCCTAGTACTAGTAATAGTGTAATAATGCCAAGAAAAGAAAATGAGAATAATTATAAGCACTAGTAATCTAGTATAAAGTAAGATTTCACCCTGGCCAAAAAGTACAAGGGAATTTAAACCGAAGAAATACACATGTAGAAAAGAGTAGTAGTTTAAACTCTAAAATTTTAAATTACTTCCCCAAATTTTAAGGTTTAGGATCAAATTATCTATTAAATATTTATTGAATCAAGTTAATCTCTATTTCATTTTACATCTTTAATTTATTTGACCTTTGTTAATTTAGACTGTTAAATTTCCAATGAACCGGAGACTAAAGTGATATAGTTTAGCACACCTATTTGTTTAATAAAAATTTTAGAGAACAATTTGGCTTATAAAAATTAAGAGACTATTGTAAGTATTTAGTCCAAGGAAAAGGGAACCTCTTCCATACTGAAATTAAAAAGCTTCGATGAACCATAACAATAATAAGCAATCTGTAAAAGTAATGAAATACAGCCTAAAAAATATACAAAGTTGTCAACCAAATATCCAATTTTTTTTTCTTTCCTTTTCTCTCCAATCAACAACAAGAATAATAGTAAACTTGAAAAAAAAAATCACCCGAAAACAAACAAATCTAATCTAAAAACACAAAAGCATAACCCCCAAACTGAATTGAGTGAATCATGAAGCAGCATTAGGCAGTGCAGCCATAAAGGAATGGTAAGAAGACTCATGATCATAGTGAAGCTGCCTAGCCTGCTATTTTATCAATTCAAAAAAGAAGGAATTTCTACCATGATAGACACACAGAATGATGTGCATTGTTAAAATGGATCAATTAAGCCCCACCAATTACAAACAACACAACATCAATGTCCATATAAATTAAATCTCACTAATGGATGAATGAAACACTTCAAAGTAAACCCCAATGACATAAATAAATCCCCTACCTCAATGTCGAATATTGCGAAAATCGCCAAATACGGCAGCTCCGTTAGCAATCCCCACACTCGTTCCGTTTCCTAGGCAACAACCACGGTGGTTCTGTGGCAGCTCCAGTGATGGTAGAAAACCTCAGCAGCAGCCAAACAGCAATAGTAACGATACATAATTGAGCCAGAGCAGTGATAACAATACCTCCGACAGTAAGAGAACAACTGGGTTCATCTCCAATGGCGGTGGCAGCGACGCTCACTCTCTTCGGGCCTTGCTCATCTCTCTCTTTGGGCTTCTTTCACTACGACGGCGGTACCTTCAATCGACGACAACAACGACCACGACTCCGACCACACCAATGGTGATGACGAAGGTCCATCTCATCTCTGTCGCGAGCTTCCTTCTCCCTCGCGCCTGTCTCTCTCTCCCT
>NC_029781.3:3067354-3115109 GCF_000817695.3 Arachis duranensis | reverse complement strand
TGCTTCACCTGCATAGCTATATGCTGTTGTGCCCTTGCAAAGATGTGTTCCTGCTCTGTTTTAGAATGGCCACTGTCCAAGAAGAGCATTTAATGAAAGTAGGAAAAAAATTGAATATTTAATACTTTATGCCACACAAAACAATGTATTGAATAAAGCAGCAATAATGGTTTAAAAAATATAGAAAATCCGTTTACATTGACGAGGGGCCGGCTACATGGATCAAACGACAACGTGATAGGATGCAATGGGGTCATTTGATCTGTGTAGCCAACCCCAAATAACAAAGTTAAGCAAATAACAGATTTATTTCAGAAAAAGGGGCCAACCTGACAGTAGCTCGCCTTACAGTCAATGTTTTATCACCCAATTTAAGGCCATTGAGAGAGGCACAAGCAATGTCTGTTACCGCTGGATTCTGATAAGATTGTAACCAGAAAATATATATTAAGAAAAAAATATACCAGAACCTGTATACAAAACCTGTAATGTAACTGATTGGAAAAGAAACAGATTAAATGTAATATCATTATAAATAGCAACAGAAGTTACGACTTTTGTTCACCTCATAAGTACAGAAACCATATCCTTTAGAATGTCCAGTGTCTTTATCCCTAACTAAATCAAAAGCATGGAGAGTACTGCAATACGAAAAATGCCACCATGAGCGAAGTTTATGTTTGTAAAAAAAAATCAAAATCAAAATCCCACATGAATCGAAAACCAAATAACACCTTGATACAAAACAAAATAGATGTACAATAGCTTTACCCAAAAGATTCTAGTATTTGTCTTATTTGTTCTTCAGTGAAGCAATATGAAAGCCCACCCACAAAAATGCGGTCAAGTCCCTCAGTTCCACCAACAGCACTAGAAACAAATCCAGATGAATCAGAATAAAAAACTAGATATAATTTCTTTATCCTTTATTTAGGAAAACGATATTTAGAATATAAGATATACACATCACAAAGTGGTCAACTAACCCAATAGCAAGTCCAACGGCAGATAAGTTGAGGTGTGGACTTGGCTGGCTAGGACCTAGAGCAGCAGCTAATGAAGGATTATAATCTGTTGGCCTACGGACCCTTACAGCAACACCCTAAGATATCATGAGAAACATGTTAGGGTATAGTGTTTCCATACATTAACAATAAGAAGAAGCAAGCCTTTCCTTCCCCACTATGTGGGATGAGCAACATGAATCACACATCATCGAGTACTCATAACTCACATCTATAGAAATAGAAAGCCATTTAAATCTAAATCTCTCCTAATTATTCCATCTATAGTTAATCCTGGTCTGCTACCACTAACAATTGAACTATCCTCAACCCAATGTACATTTTTATGGGGGTTCCGATAGTTTCCACTCACATATTCAGATGAAATAACTAATCATTCAGTTGTTTAAGTGGAAAATCCCAAGAGAGTAAAGTAAAGGTCAGAGCACGCAGTCAGCATGAAACATCAGATTGAGAATGCACTAGATAACATCCTCTTATGACCATGCATATAAAAAACCTAGATTGCGCAAGAAGAATACTTTCCTACCAACAAAGTATAGATTCTCCACATCTGTATTTACATTAAGTAAAAAAAAAAGTACATATTCCAGAAATCACAAAATGTTAATGGATGAATCATACAGTAATTGGCATTCTCCTTACTTAGTTCCTGCTATATTTTATCTCATTTGATATAACAACACCTAAAGATGGTATTTCAAGATATTAACATGATAGTCCTTGCCTGAAATATTATTCCATCTAACGCCATTGCATTGCTAGCCTCCTCAACAGTTCTCATCTCCACAAATGCGAATTTCTTCTCATGATTGATGTAGACATTGACAACAGAATCGCCTATACACCATAAAATCTAGAATAAACAATATAACCAGCCAATATGGAGATCAATGACACCAATGTAACACTATATTGTCCACCAACTTTAAAGAAAATTATATTTTTGTATTAATAGAAACTGTTGAATTATGTGCCTTAAGCAAATATGCAGTCCACATTACATGCAATAAATATAGAAAACAATAAAAACACGATTGAAAGGTTGATGTTATGTTTGTAAACAAGAGTATTAGAATGTGAGAAAATATCAACTATTTGATTGCCAACCTAAATTTCTAGTTTTTCTTAAATTTGAAAGGCAGTATCATCATATGATTGCTTGTAGTCCTAAGACTGGATTAATGGAAACAACAATAAGTTATTAAGTTACTGAGGAGGGTAACTAAACCAAAGCTTATATAGATATCTAAACTAAAAATAAAATACTATGCTTATTTGACCTGCTCCAGCAGAATTGCCCCCAATGGTAATCATGACTTGGCTGAAGAATGCTGCAATTGTCTGTTTCAAAAATAAAAGAACCTCAAAACAAGAATTCCAAAAGTAAAGGAAAAGAAAATTTAGGTTAAGCATTACAATGTTTACCTTAACAGTAAAATGTTTACGTTAAACTTAAAGAAAAATGGACTACACCTATCACCCCATCCCTAGAGAAATATTCCCTTCATATAATGCAAAATATCCTTCCAAATTAATTTGGCAAACTATTTTCAAACAAATGGGAAGGCAATGCTTATTAGAGTTGTCGAGAGAGAGAGAGAGAGAGAGAGAGAGAGAGAGAGAGAGAGAGAGAGAGAACCTGTTCATTAGTCAACGGAGGAATCCCACCTACATAAACTCGCCGGGCATGCCTTGTAGCCTTTAGAACAAGAAAAAAAAATTATCAGAAAGACATTTTCACTTGCAAATCCACATATTGACCCTTATATGAAGTCACACCACCTGCTGTGTCATAGGTTGAATGTGCATTACAGAAAGTGTTCCCATCTGTGGCAAAATGAAATCATATAGATTGTTCATAGGATTTAAAAAAGCTGAAAATCTGGTGCCATAACACTGATGACAAACCAGCACCTGTGATATTCCAAATGGTGACAAATTTTGTGAAGTTCCTTGAATCGTATGAGCAGTACCCAGTATTTGCCCTGCATTGTTAACTTTTAGGAAAAACAAGATATAGAAAATATTTTTTTTCAAAATATTGCATGGTTTTGTAGATTGTCAATAGATTAAAAGAAAAAAAGTTAAGAGGCGTACAAGCATCTATTCCACAACAAATAAAGCCAAAATGAAAGAAAATAAATCATACCTATTATATAGCATGAAAAATAAAAAATTTATAAACGAGTTCACTGAAGATGCTGCGGACATATGTGTCCACCAATAGGAAACTTTTGCTGGTTCAGAGTGAAAGATCCAGCTACAGAATGCATAGGTCATCCATTGAATATGCTACAGAGCGTTGCTGATAGGTAGGTTCGTAGGACATCAAACCCAACATTGTCTTCTTAACCAACCATAATAATAACCCAGAAACACAAAACCACACACAACAGCCAAACAACACAAGAATGGTTCTCAGTTTCAAAAGTAAATTCATCACGTCAAAATATACAGAAAATATCAACAAAACACTTAAACAAAGGGAACAATTATTTCAAGCTGAATATGTGGAGGGCAAAATAAATAAACGAAGCTTGTAACTAATCTAAATAGTAATTCCTACATGCAAGTTATTAAATTAAGAGGTTCAGTACCTGAGACAGCAGGTGTTACGTCTGCAGTAGGTGGTGCCATGTCAAAACCAGAGGTCCTTTTGCTGCAATACAATTAAACAATTAAACATTTGAAGATAAAGATAAAAACAGCTAAGTGCAGTCAAAAGGAAAACAGTAGTTCAAGAGTCTATCAAATTACAACAGTATCATACCTACACAACCATATAAGAAAATTTAACATGCAAAGGAAATGTTTGTTCAGCTGCAGGAACTTTATAAGAAAATTTCTTCAAGTTGACATAAAGCTATTTAAGAACACATTGGTTTCCAGTTAAATACCTGTTTCACCTTCTAACCGATGTAGGTAGAGGTGAGGGCATTTATCTCTACATTATGCTAAACTAAGATGGAAAGCAAGGCTAAGTCAACAGACTCGAGAACATATAGATAGCTTATATCCCACAAGATCAATGGACAAGATCAATGGACACACCGAATTCAAGTGCAATTACCATTCAGACCGAGATGGGGATCTGGACCGTGATCTTGATCTTGATTTCCTCCTCGATCTCTTTGAATGCGCTCCATATTTGTGCTTTGTTTCTCCATCGCAAACACGGTCATTATGCCTACAAAATGAAAGAACTCTCCAATATGAATGACAAATAGATGAAGAAAGCTGCACAAAGAAAGGCACTAATCAGTCAAATGCTAAAGGAAATTTCAACTAGAAGAGAAGAAAAGGGGATGAATAGTCTAACCTATCATAATCACTTTTCTTGTGCCCATTATAACTGTCATATTTACCCCTCCCCATAAACCTTCCAACCTTGTGGTCTCTGCGATGGCGGTCATGAAAGGTTTTCCTTTCATCATCTTGCCTTGTCATCCGTGAACTTTCATAAGCAGATCCACGAGAAATTCGCTGAGATAATTTAACAACACTCAATGATCTCATCCAACACACATGTAAGTAGACAGGCTCAGACGCCTTAAAAATTCAAATACCAACCCACCTAAATCAGTAATGCCTTCAACTGCAGGTCATGAAATAATTACATGCCCCTTGTTTAATCATGCACCAATTGCAAACAGGTGCACGCAGGGTGCACACACACATGATTAAAACCATTATCATATCTGGTTTTTCTTTATTTTTATTTAAAAAAAATGTAATTTGCTTCGTTTCATCTGGTAAATACAGAATAACCACCCTTAAATCTTCCACAATCCCAAATCTTCTCATTTCAGCCGTTTGACATAGAAACCCACAACCAACAAAGAGGGTGACCTAAACTAAATTTTGGATTACAAACAAGAATCAACGTTCCAAACACAAACTGCAAATACAAACAAGCACATTGAACGAAACCAAACACAAACAAATTTAAAAGAAAAAGGTCCGATCAAGATTCATAAATTCTACAAGCAAGACACCCATATATACAGATAAATGAAGCTTCTGATAAAACTGATCAAACATTAATATTTCAGAAACTAAAAAAAAAAAATTAAACTACAAACCTTATCGGGCGATGAACGGCCACGAAGGGAAGCATGATTTTCGATGTCAGACATTGGATGCAAGCCCTGAAGCTATGAAATTTGAACGTTGAAACCCTAAAATACTTCGCTGTGTGATGAAGATTAGAGAATGAAATGGCAGTGATCGTTGATCAAGCATAATAATATTTTAAATTTTTTATGATATATTTAAAAAGAATAATAATATTTTAATTTGTAGACAATAGACATATTAACTCAGGTTTATAAAAAAAAAATAACTTTGTAGCACAAGTAAATTAGTAAAATAAAAGTTAAATTTGATCCTTAAAACTCCAAAAGTTATTTTAGTTCATAAAATTATAAACAAAAATATTATTTATACACTAAAACTAGTTATAATGTATCATGTATAAATATATATTATTTAGTTTACTTTCAATATGTATTTTATATTTTAAAATTTTTAATTTAGTTCAAAAAATCCTAAAATTCTTAATACTCATATTGATTTTTGAAATTGTATTCGCCCTTAGTCCGATCTCTAAAAATTTCGATTTACTCAATTTAATCTCTAATTTGGTATTCATAATTCATGTTAGTTTCTGACCTTATTTTTGTCATAAAATCGTTAACGGTATATTAAAATAAACTAACGATTATCCTGCAAGACTTTTTAATGGGTATGAAGTGATCGTTAAAACTTTTTAACTATAACCATAATTTCACTTAAGGATTTTAAAAGCTTTTTAAGCAACAAATTGAGGTAAAAATTTTCAATTACTAAGTTATGAGATTAATATAGGTCGAAATGCTAAGTTATGAGATTAAATTGAGTAAATTGAAACTTTAAATACTAGGAATGGAATAATTTGAATAGAGTAAATAATTAAATTAGTCATGCCCGATTTTCAAATTGATCCCTAAGAAATTAAATTAATCAAAATTATTTTTGAAAGATTTAAAATTAATTACGTTAGTCCCTCCATCAATTTTATCACTAACGACTTTTACTGACGTGAAAATTGGAGCCTAACCCAACAACCCAACCCGACGACTCTCCTTCTCTTTTACGCGTCTCAGCCTCCATGCCAGTTCCAACAGCTGCTGCCTCCATCAATTGTAGCATACACAGTAATTCAAACAATATTGACTGTTCTTCCATTTCATGATGTGGTCCTTGGGGCAATTTCATGTTGCGATCCCTTCTCAACCTGAACTCCTTGGGGCAATTTCATGATGCTCATTCCCAATCAAACCAAATCCTCGGAGAGACTTCAATCCAGATCCCAACAATAAGAACAGCTAATCAAAATTTGATTTTTTTCTGGTGAGCAAGGATTTTGTTCAACAACAATGAACGCTCAAATTTGTAAATTTATTAACTTAATGGCAGTGTGCCCTTGATTTGGCAAGATTTGATTGAACGGTCTTTGTTTCAACTTGGCGGCGTCCATGGAAGAGTACAAAGGAAGACCGATACAAGCAGAGCAAATCGGTGCAAGTTGCAACGAAAGAAGAGACCATGTTCTACCAGAAGCTGAAGAAGAGGACGGACAAGAGTTGGACGGTGCAGTGACGACGATCTCTGCGACATTAGGCGGAGGGGTTCAGCAAAGCAGCAATTACCTATTCACGTCAGAGAGAAACTGCAGGCAAGGCGTGGCGACGGCGTGGTGGAGTTTCAGGTAGAAGACGAAGAAGCTGCTGAATGTGGGAGGAAGGAAATCCTATTCCTTGCTGGGTTTGGGTTTGGTTTGATGTGGGTAGGATCCGGATTCGGGTTGAGTTGTGAAGTTTATGTGCCACGTCTGTAAAATTTAACGTCGTCTTTAGTAACAAAATAGACGAAAGAACTAACGTGATTATTTTAAGATTATATACTCATTTTGGTCCTAAAAAAATTTCAGACTGGACGCTTTAGTTCCCAACTAAAATTAATTACTCGATTGGTCCCTAACAATTAACTCCATCAATCACTTAAATCATTTACTCCGTTAATTCTAACGGAGGACAAAATAGTCCCTGACAACTCTAACAAGGGACAAAATGGTCCCTGATCTCCTCTGTTCGAAAACGACACTATTTTCTCTCAATTTTCATCATATCTTGCATAACACTAATAGTCTAACACTGTAACTTCAAATTACATAATGCACACTCTATAAATTTAATGTTCACAAAAAAAATCATCAACTTGTTTTCAACCAATTCATACTCAGGAAACTAATGCCTATGTCTCTCAACTAGTTGTCGTCTTCGATGAATCCCATGAATCTAGACAGAAAGTCTGATTTGTTAAGACTCGTCGTCATCGTTGCTATCTCCCTCCTCCTCTGTCCTAACATCTCTATGACCACATTGTCCACCACTTCGATCGTTTCCTTCAACTTCTTCTCCGAACCAATGTTCAGTAATCGCTTCAGTTTTCATATGAGTGGCAACTGCGACATTGCTCGTTGTAATAGCTTGGATGCGAGGTCGAAGCTGTCTGCCAACTTGGACTCCGGAAAAGAATGAATGAAGCACTCGGTGTCTATTTTAAATGAGAATTTGCATATGATGTCGAAGGAGAATTTTCTCATGATGTCCTAATGTCCAACAATCTATATTACTTACTGGAGAGTGGAGAAAGACATGCCCTTGGAATAATTGTGGAACTTAGTCTTGAGGATGTCATGGATATTGTCGGGGTTGGAGGTGATGTTATCAAAGACGTGGAAGTGGATGCTTTTGGTGGGTGAAGTGTAGAGGAGGTGGATGTACCGGTCACAAAGATTTAGGAAGTGTATGGTCCATGACATATTGAGATAGGTACGACACGTGTGACAATTACACCATGACTTAATCTTGGAGGTAAAGAGGAGGAAGGAAAAGATGGAAAAGAAGACTGTGAAGGTGAAGAAGGAGAGTATGAATGTTAGGGATTATGCGAGATATGATAAAAATTGCGGAAGAACAGTGTCATTTTCAAATAAAGAGGTCAGGGATCATTTTGTCCCTTGTTAGAGTTGTCAGGAATCATTTTGTCCCATGTTAAAGTTTTCACGGACCATTTTGTCTTCCGTTAGAGTTGACGGAGCCAAGGACCTAAGTGACTAACGGAATTAATTATTAAGGATCAATCGAGTAATTAATTTTAGTTGGGGACAAATATGTTTGGTTTGAAATTTTTTGAGAACCAAAATGGGTATATACTCTAATTTTAAATCTTTCGAAGACGATTTTCATTAATTTAATCTTTCGAAAATCAATTCAGAGATCGGATGATCTTTCAAGAACCAATTTAACTATTTACTCAATTTGAATATTAACTTAGAATAAGACACATAACCATTCTAGTATTCTACTATGGATTCTTAGACTTAAAAATCAATATAATGTACAGAATATATATGTATTAAATAACTTAACACTTTCAAAAAAAAAAAAGAAACCAAAATAAATATCTACTGTTTTAGGATTTTCAAGTCTGCCGCATAGTGCGCAATGAATTGATTTTTAAACAGAATTTCTTTGTCCATATGTAAATCTCGTCATATTTTGTATATATAATTATATATTGACATTGAATGACGTCAGCTACCCTTTGTTTCATTTTCATATATTTCTTGTATCTAAGTTTCGGTTCATGGTGGTTGATTCACTTCATATTTGTCAATAAAGTGATAAACCATTCCATAAGTGGCGGTAAATTTACAGCCAAGCTTCTTTTTCCCTGGGGAATTTCCACATTATTTTCCAACTTGACAGATCAAGAATTAATCCATCGCAGATCGAAACTCTATCTAAAAATTTGTCGCTAGCCAATGGGTTGCTATATGCTATGGCTTTAATCTCCTCGTCATCAGATTTGAGTCCCTGACGTTGAGTACTCAACATTGCAGCTTCCACTCATCGCAACCAAAAACCACCCTCAATTTGATACAATTAGGACTTGGGAGAGAGCCAAAGAAAACGCTACAAGGGAATTGGAATCGCATAATATTCGGTTCTCACTTCATTCATTATTAGCTACAGGATGACATATGAAATATGAAATATGAAGTCTATTTAAATAGAGTTTATATATTCTATTGAATAATAAGTATTCGCAACATTGAGATCATGAACTTGCCCTGTGTCAATATTGTGGGATTCCAACTTATGATGATGGATTCTGAAAAGCAGCTCATTACACTTCCTCAATTTACTATCTTGTGTAATAATCTAAGAGTCAAATCCAATAATATGATTAGCAGCACTGATTAACGAACAGTAGAGCTAGTAGCAAAAGAAAAAACAATTGACTACAAAATTGCTAAAATAACTACAAAATTTAGAAGCTAATTTATACAATACAAGCATCAAGATGAATTTGGCTAAGGATATCAATATTTTGTTCTGCCATCGCCTTCAGTTATCACATCCTCGAAGGATCCATTAGCAGGAATCATCGGCAACACGTGCTCTTGATGAGGTACAATGACATCAAGAAGGTAAGGTCCCGGAGTATCCAACATCTTCTGAATTGCTTCTCTAAGGTCTTGCTTCTTGGTCACTCGAGCTGCTGGTATACCACAAGCATCTGCAAAATGCAGCATGTTCGGAAATATCTCATTCTCTTTAGACGGGTCTCCTAGATAGGTGTGAGCCCTATTGGATTTATAGAAACGATCCTCCCATTGAACAACCATACCCAAGTGTTGATTATTCAACAGCAAGATCTTAATAGGGAGATTCTCCACCCTTATAGTGGCCAGCTCTTGAACATTCATCATAAAACTGCCATCACCATCAATGTCAACTACAACAGCGCCGGGATTAGCCACAGCAGCTCCAATGGCGGCCGGCAATCCAAAACCCATAGCACCAAGACCACCGGATGTTAACCACTGCCTAGGCCTCTTGTATTTGTAAAATTGAGCAGCCCACATCTGGTGTTGTCCAACTCCAGTGCTTATAATAGCATCGCCATTGGTCAGCTCATCTAGAACCTGAATGGCATGCTGAGGAGGAATAAGATCTTCCCCAAACGTCTTGTAACTCAACGGGAATTTGAGCTTCTGCTCATTCAGCTCTTCCCTCCAAGCCCGAAAATCAAGCTTACCCTTCACCCCCCTGCTTTCCAAAATCCTATTGATCCCACTCAAGGCCAGCTTCAAATCCCCACAGACAGACACATGGGGCAGCTTGTTCTTCCCAATCTCTGCCGAGTCAATGTCAATGTGAACAATCTTTGCCCTGCTAGCAAACGCCTCAAGCTTTCCCGTCACACGATCATCAAATCTCACCCCAAAAGCAAGCAAGAGATCACTCTTATCAACAGCATAATTAGCATACACAGTCCCGTGCATCCCAAGCATCTGCAACGAATTCTCACCACCTACAGGATAAGATCCTAAGCCCATCAAAGTACTAGCCACAGGAACCCCGGTAAGCTCAACAAACCTCCTCAACTCCTCACTCGCATTCAAACTCCCACCACCCACATACAGAACCGGCTTCTTAGATTCCAACAACAACCTCACAATCTGCTCCAAATATGACTCATTTGGAGCCTTTGGCAACCTAGACATGTAAGCATTTAACATAACTGGTTGATCCCAATTGGGAACAGCAAGTTGTTGCTGAATATCTTTAGGAATATCAATCAACACAGGACCAGGCCTACCACTAATAGCTAAGAAAAAAGCCTCATTCACAATCCTAGGAATGTCATCAACATCAAGAACAAGGTAAGCATGCTTCGTGATGGATCTAGTTACCTCAACAATCGGGGTTTCCTGAAAGGCATCGGTTCCAATCATGCGGCGGGGGACCTGGCCTGTGATGGCAATGAGCGGGACGCTATCAAGGAGCGCGTCCGCGAGCCCACTCACGAGGTTGGTGGCGCCGGGGCCGGAGGTGGCGATGCAGACGCCGGCGAGTCCCGAAGATCGCGCGTATCCCTCGGCAGCGAACACGCCACCCTGCTCGTGGCGCGGGAGAACGTTCCGGATTTTGGATGAGCGCGTGAGAGCCTGGTGGATCTCCATGGAAGCACCACCGGGGTAGGCAAAGACGTCGGTGACACCCTGGCGCTCCAGCGCCTCCACGAGGATGTCAGCGCCCTTGCGTGGCTCGTTGGGAGCAAATCGGGAAACGAAATTGTCGCCAACGACGGAAGGGGAGCTGGTTGCGGCGGTGGATGCATTCGGAGGGGAGAGTTTCGGATTATGTTTGGGGTTGGTGTTGGAGAGGGAGCACGTGATTCGGAGGGTGTGTGATGAAGAAGAGGGATAATTTGGGAATTTAGTGAAAGTAAGAGCTTGCTTCGACGAGGTTGAAGATGATTGAAGGGATTGAAAAGCTGGAAAAGAGGGTTTGGAAGCAGTGGCAGCCATTTTTGCAGAGAACGGCGGGAGTGTAAGGGATGATGATCGTCTGTAATGAAATGCAGACCCTAAATTTTGAATGCCATGTTGTTCATTTACCATGTTACCCCTTCTCCATTGGCGCGTATTTATTCTTGACTGGGTGAAATGGTAAAAAGGACATCAAGTCAAGATCCGTGTTCATCTCAACCTCTCATAAATACGCTGTTTACGTATTTATTTACCATCTGTAATCATTACATAAGACAATTACCAAATCTAGGAAATGTGATATGTATAATTAAATTTTTAGTTTATGTAAATTAATTCGTACATTTTAACTTTTAGATAAAGTCTAACATCTTTTGGGAGTCAACTTTTTATTTGTGTGTCAGCACATGATTTAATACCTTTATTATGAAATTTTGTTTTTGGGGATACAGAAGGTAATATTGTAATTTTTTTGCCATGACTTTTTACAATTTTTCTTTTTGGTTTAAAATTGTTTCATTTTTTTGTTGGCCTTTAGTCTAATAAATGGCCCGAAAATCTTAGCATACCGATGTTGAAGGCCCCAACTATGTAATGCAAGCTAAGGCTAGAAAATAATTTCCATATGTTGAGTTAGTACGTATTTAACCTCTACAAGAGATGCGCTGAATAGCGGCGATTTTTTTAGGAATTTGTGACGGTTTTTAACCGTCACGAAACGAAATTCCAGCGGTTTCACAAGTGTTGTCTATTAAGGAGTGGAGATTTAATTTTGCGGCAGTTTTAAACTGCCACAGATTTGAGTGGGTTTTTGTTTATAGATAAAATTTCATGAAACTAATTGAGTATATAATGAGTTAATATTCAATTGAAGGAAAAAAAAGTGACACTCAAAAAACATAAATATCTCTATCATGAAAATATTCAAGTCAGTACCACAGGGAGGTCAGGTATGAATAACACTAACATAACCGTGTAACTTATATCCAACATCCATCAAAACAAGATCTCCCTATTTAATCTGCCAAATATGTGATAAAAAATTGAACAATAAAAGATAAATACTAGGAGACAGCATTTGGTGATGATAACTAAATTAAGCTTTTGGTTATTTCCCAAATAGTGTATGACACTTGCATTCAGCCCACCTCCAACGATAGGATTTGTTGAGTTAAGAAATTAACTAAATTAATTAGTGATGACAAACATTATTTTTGGGTAAAATAAATAATTAGTGTTGAGTGTTAATAATGATATGTTACTAATTATTTATTAAACAATGCAGGTCAAGACTTTGTCTAGCAGCCCAAAATGGAATAAAAATAAAACATCAAGGCTAATGGGCTGGTTAGTCAAGTGGAGCCCAAAAGAAACAAAGCCAAAGAAACCAACGGGCTGAATATGAAGAAAGCAAACCCAAGCCCGAAATGCTTACCCAAGTTGATCCCACCAAGCTTCTCATACAAGATTGAAGTCTTCACTCTCTCTTATTGCTTCGGTCAGCAAAAAAATATTAGAAAGAGAGCTGTGTTCCTCCTGCTACTTTTATCAGAAAAGAAAGAAAGAGAAAGCTTAATCATAAAGCAAAGATCTAATTACCCATCAAGTTGAGTTAGAAATTAAAAGGTGATTTATTTCCATTTGCATGCAACTTACTTTCTTCACTTCATCTCAAATCTTCTGGCTTACCATTTTTGGATAAATGGAAAAAGTGTTCTCTGATCTTCACTGCTGTGCATCTACGGTCATATATGTGTCTTGGGGACCAAGTTGGTTTTCAATGGCTGAGATAGGGTTTTACCGTTGGAAACATCTGTTTATGATGTCAAATGTCTTCGGTCAAGCAAAAAGGAGACAGCTTGGAAATCCCTAATTTGGGATAAATGAAGAAAGCAATCTCTGTTCACCACTACCGTACATCAATGGTCAAGATTGTTTCTTGGGGACCAAGAAGTATTTCAAGGGTTCAGATTGGGCTTCACCATTGAAAATAATTTTCTTTGCTTCCCTGAGGCTTTCGGTCAAGCAAGAAAAAAAGTCAGACTCAAATTTCTAATTTGGGGATTAACTGGAAAAGTGACGTGGTAAGTTGGTGAAGCTCAAGGCTCAAGGTGTTGGCCTTGGAAGAAGAACCAAGCAACATGCAAGGAGATAAAAAGAAGCTTGCTGTTCATTCAGAAGTAAGGAGAGATAACCAGTGAACTTGAAGTGTTTGTTCTGAGAGAGCTCTTTGAAGAAGTTCAACTAACTGGACAGTGTAACCTATTCAAAGGTGCATTCCGCCAGTATGAAGAACTAAATCAGAGGCTTGCGAATCTGGTTTTGCACATAGCAAAGAGGCTGCTGATGAAGTCAATCTCCTTCATGTTTTACTGATTGTAATGTTCTTTTCAATGTTTATCATTCTGTAATTTCTAGTGAGAAAAGGCATTGTAAGAAAACTCAAGTAAAAGCCATGAGTTGAAAAAGGCTGAGTGAAACACTTGAGAGAAAAGCCTAGGGTTATTTTCAGATTTCTTTAGGTATGTTTATGTCTTGTATCTTGTATCTGTGAGGTATCCCTTTCTTAGTTGGGTTAGCACTAAGAGGTATAGTTAGGTATTAGTATAGCCAATATCAAGTTAGGTTAGAACTTGAGTGTGAAATTGGTGTATGTAATACTGTTAACTATAGTGAAATTCTTCCATAGTTGTGGAGGAGACTGGATGTAGGTTGCATAGCACAAGGCAACCGAACCAGGATACATACTGGTGTTAGCTTTTCTCTTCTCTGCTGAGTTCTTTTTTCTGATATTCATGAAACAAAAATAAATTGTCTCATAAATTTCCGCTGCTGTGTTTAAACAGAACCTGAATTGAAAGCTTGTTTAAAAAGGGTAATAATTGCAACAAAAATGAAGGCATAGATTCAACCCCCCTTCTCTAAGCCTACCACAACCTTCAATTGGTATCAGAGCTAAGGTCTCAAGAATCAAGCTTAACCGCTTGGAGCAAAGATCCAATGGCGAACAACTTGGGCACAACCACAGTTGCTTACACCCTCACTGAAGGCCAGTCAAACAACCGGCCACCTTTCTTTAACGGAAAGAACTACTTCTACTGGAAATAAAGGATAAGGATCTTCATCCAATCCATTGACTACAACCTATGGAAGATCGTTGTGAGTGGTCCCAAGATCCCAACAAAAACAAGTGCTGATGGAGTGGTGACTCCGAAAGAAGCTAAATGGAATGAAGATGACAAGAAGAAGATAGAGCTGAACGCTAAAGCAATCAACCTTCTTCACTGTGCTATCAGCTTTGAAGAATACCGGAAGGTGTCTAGATGCAAGACAGCCAAAGAAATCTGGGAAAAACTCCAGGTTACACATGAAGGCACCAAACAAGTCAAAGAAACGAGGATTGATATGCTGCGAAAAGAGTACGAGATATTTAGCATGAAGAATGGAGAAAGCATTGATGAAGCATTTGAGAGATTCTCAATCATAATCAACAACCTTGATGCTATGGGTACAAACTATGCAGAACAAACCTTGGTGAGAAAACTCCTTAGAAGCCTCACAAAAGAGTGGGAAAACACTGCCACTATCCTAACCGAGAGTAACAACATAAGTCCCATAACTTATGATGAGCTGAGAGGAAAACTCCTTGCCTATGAAGCCACACACACAAACATAGACTCAAAGAAAAAGGGAATAGCCCTCAAGTCACAAATAGAACCAAAAGAGAGTGAGTATAGTGATGGTATTTCAGATGACGAGCTTTTGTTTTTTGCTAGGAGATTTAGAAGAATGATGAAGAGAAAGGGCAAATACAAAGGTTCAAGTTCAAAGGAGCACAAAATAGACTTGAGCAAGGTGACGTGTCATCATTGCAAGGAGGCTGGACACTTCAAATCAAACTGTCCAAAGCTCAAAAAGGAAGACAAAGGAAAGAAGGAAAGGAAGAGAGTACTCATGGCAGCTTGGGAAGATCTTGAGAATGACTCAAATGAAGAAGAAGAATCTGAAGGAGATGACAAAGACTGTTTCATGGCTGGAAACAACAATCTTGATGAGGTAAATTATTATGATTTGACCATTGAGGACTTGCATGCTATTATTGATGATCTTACTTTAAACACATCAAAACTGCTTGATAAATACAATGAATGTAAATCTGAAAGAGATGTGTTAAGAGCTGAAAATAATTTTTTAAAAAAAAAGTAAAGAAAACTGAATGTGCTTTGGACATCATTGAAGAAAACAGATTTCTAAAATCTGAACTTGAAAAATTAAAAGGAAAGCACGTTGTGGATCCCTCTCATGAGTTAATTGCTGAAAATGAAAGATTAAATGATATGATTAAAAGGCTGAATGGTGACTTGACAAAATTTGCTCAAGATTCTAGTAACTTGGACAAATTACTTGCAAATCAAAGACCATTGTTTGAAAAATCTAGTTTAGGCTACATAGCCAAGGAAGATGTTGTTTCCAACACTTCCACTGTGAAATTTGTGGCCTCTTCATCAAATACTAAATCCATACCAAATAAATCAGGTATCGGATATGTTTCAACTTGTGAAGAAAAATCTGATGAAGAATACACAAATGAAGCTGTAATTTCACCAAGAACTGGTCCGAGTTCAAACCGGCCAGGTTTGGGTTATATTTCGAAAAATGAGGCTGCTTTTAAGAAACCAATTTTCTATTACAAAACCTCATTTTTGAAAAATCCAAAGAGCTCTAAAAATTCTGGTGAAAACAGTTTTGCAAAGAGGAACAATTGTAACAAAAATCAATTTGTTAAAGGAAATGTGTCTCCCCCAAAAACCAGAAAATTTCAACCATTTAATCACTTCAAGCAATTTAACTCACCCAAGTTTCAGCGACACACACCAGAAAATCATTGTGTTAATTGCAAAAAATTTGGTCACTCATATGCACAATGCTTTATTGAAAAGAGAGTTGTAGGAAACAAGGTCTACAATGTTGTTTGTGATTTCAATGTACTTGGGCAACCAAGATATAGTCAACTGTGTGATTTAGGATATTTAGTTGTTTTCAAAAGACTTGAATGCTGTGTTGTTAATGAAAAAACAAATGAAGTTATGTTTGTTGCCAAGCGTTTCAATAATATGTATGGACTTACTCTTGATGAACTAAAGGATCAAAATGTAGCTTGTTTTCACTCTAAAGAATCTGAAAAGTGGTTGTGGTACAAGAGATTGGGCCGTGCAAGTATGTTTCAAATAAACAAACTTGTAAAGAAAGAGTTAGTAAGAGGTCTTCCTTTGATAAAGTTTGACAAAGACATCACTTGTGATGCTTGCCAAATGGGAAAACAAATAAAAGTTCTTTTAAACCAAAGAAAGAATCTCTACTAAAAGACCACTTGAGTTGCTACACATTGATTTATTTGGTCCAACAAGAACTCAAAGCCTAGGTGGTAAACATTATGGTTTAGTAATTGTGGATGACTATACTAGGTTTGGTTGGGTTTTATTTCTTGCACACAAAAATGAAGCCTTTTCGGCCTTTGAACCTTTTTGCAAGAAAATTCAAAATGAAAAGGATTTGAAAATCTCTTCTATTAGAAGTAATCATGGAACTGAATTTGAAAATAATTTGTTTGAATCCTTTTGTGAGGAATTTGGAATATCTCACAACTTCTCTTGTCCAAGAACACCACAACAAAATGGTGTTGTGAAAAGAAGAAATAGAAGCATATAAGAGATGACAAGAGCCATGCTTTGTGAGAGTAATGTTCCAAAATTCCTTTGGGCTGAAGCGGTTAACACAGCTTGCCACATTTTAAATAGAACAATCATAAGGAAATTTTTGAAAAAAACCCCTTATGAACTTTGGAAAGGCTACCCACCAAGCTTAGATTACTTGCACATCTTTGGATGCAAATGTTTTGTTTTAAATAACAAAGAAAATTTGGGAAAATTTGATCCAAAGGCTTATGAGTGCTTGTTTGTAGGATATTCCGCAACTAGTAAAGCATATAGGGTTTATCATCAAGATGCTAGAATTATTGAAGAGTCCATACATGTTACATTTTGTGATACTAACTTGGTGCAAAGCATTTTGGAAGATGGTGATGCAGGAAATCAAGCTCAAAAGGAGGATGAAACAGCTCAGAATCATGGAAAAGAAAATTTTGGACAAGCTGAACCAGAAACAACAAATGCTGAAAATTCAAGAGACAATTCCATTTTATCTCATGAATCTGAAGGAAATTCTGCAGATGGCAGCACACAAAATCCCTTGGTGACTGAATCTGCATCCAAGCCCACCAAACCTCGTGAATGGAGATTCTTGAAGAATTATCCTGAGAAATTTATCATTGGGGACGTCTCTCATAGAGTGCAAACTAGGTCCTCCACTAAAAAGGCAAATGAAGGTTCAAACATTGCCCTTCTTTCACAAATGGAGTCTCAAAACGTCAAGGAAGCCCTTAGTGACCCTCAAAATGTCAAGGAAGCCCTTAGTGACCCTTCTTGGGTTAAAGCTATGGAGGATGAGCTCCTTGAGTTTGAAAAGAACCAAGTATGGACTTTGGTTCCAAGGCTAAGTGGAAAGAAAGTGACTGGCACCAAGTGGATATTTCGGAATAAGTTGGGAGAAGATGGTAGCATTGCAAGAAACAAGGCAAGGCTAGTGGCACAAGGATATGACCAAGAAGAAGGAATAGACTTTGATGAATCATTTGCCCCTGTTGCCCGAATGGAAGCCATAAGACTTCTCTTAGCTTATGCTGCATATTGTGGTTTTAAATTATACCAAATGGATGTGAAATGTGCATTTTTGAATGGTGTGATAGATAGAGAAGTATATGTGGAGCAGTCTCCTGGTTTTGAAAATAAAGAGCTTTCTAATCATGTTTTTAAATTGTCTAAAGCTCTCTATGGTTTAAGACAAGCTCCTAGAGCTTGGTATGAGAGACTTAGCTCGTTTCTTTTAAAAAATGGTTTTCAAAGAGGCACCACTGATACAACTCTATTTATCAAAAATTCTAATGATTCTTTTATTTTAGTCCAAATATATGTTGATGACATTATTTTTGGATCAGCAAATGAATCCCTTTGTACTGAATTTGGAAAGCTCATGATAAGTGAATTTGACATGAGTATGATGGGTGAACTTAATTTCTTCCTTGGGCTACAAATTAAACAAACTAAAAATGGTATTTTCATTCATCAAGAAAAGTATGTCAAGGAATTGGTTAAGAAATTTGGCCTTGAAAATGCCAAACCCATGGGAACTCCCATGCACCCAAATTCTAAATTAGATAAGGGAGAAACTGAGAAAGATGTTGATGAGACTAGGTATAGAGGAATGATTGGCTCTCTTATGTACTTAACTTCCTCTAGACCCGATATTGTGCAAAGTGTTGGATTGTGTTCTAGGTTCCAATCCAAACCAAAAGAGTCACATCTTTCGATCCAAACCTAAAGAGTCACATCTTTCTGCAGTTAAAAGGATCATTAGATATGTTCATGGCACATCTAATCTTGGTCTTTGGTATCCTAAGATTGATGATTTTTCTGCAGTTGGTTATTGTGATGCAGATTTTGCTGGTGATAGAGTTGATAGAAAGAGCACTTCTGGTTTATGCTGCTTCCTTGGAAAGTCCTTAAATGTTTGGTCAAGTAAGAAGCAACCAACAGTGGCCTTATCCATTGCAGAGGCTGAGTATATAGCTGCTTCTTCTTGTTGTTCTCAGCTTTTATGGTTAAAAACACAGCTTGCTGATTACAAGTTAAATGCTGAAAATATTCCCTTAATGTGTGATAATATGAGTGCCATCAATATTTCAAAAAATCCAGTTTTGCACTCTAGGACAAAGCATATTGAAGTGAAATTTCACTCAATAAGAGAACATGTCCAAAAGGGGGATATTAGCATTCAATTTGTTAAATCTGAGGAGCAATTAGCAGATATTTTTACTAAACCATTAGCTGAGGATAGATTCTGCATGCTTAGGACTTGTCTAGGCATTTTAAGCTATGATTCATTGTTTGAGCTTTGCTGATGTGTTTGTTAAGTCTTGGTCTCACAGGTTCGAACGAGACAATTCTGGGCAGAAGAAGAACCATCACTCTGCACTTTATCTTCTAGACTCTGAACCTTCTTGGAATAGGGTTTTGAAATTTTTTCAAGAATTCTCGTAACTTGCTGCAAATTGCAAACCTATTCATGTATTGTGCATGTCTTTTCTACATTTCTCATTATCATCATTTCAATTTTTGAAAAATTGCAACTTCTGTTTTAATTGTGCTAATGTCTTGTTTGAGAATTCTATTTTGCAGGTCAAAGAGACATTTGTTGAATAAGAAATGAGAGATCTGGTTTTTGTCGTGTAAAAATGGACATGGACCATGCTTGAATCTTATTATACATGTGGTCTCTTTTTGTTTTTGAAACCTTCAAGTGATATGAAACTCTCTTTTTGGTTCTAATGATTTTTTTTACCAAGAATTGGTATTTGAACATTATGAGTTTTGTTATATATCTATGGTGTTGCTGGTTGAAATATGATCTTTATTTCTCTTCCAAATTTTTTTTTCAAAACGCAACATCTAGCTTTAACATGTCTCTAACACACTATTTTGTAGGTTCTGTTTTGTTTTATTTTTCCCACCTTGATAACAAAAGGGGAGAAAATTGCATATATGAGGCTTGATAAGACATAAGACTTACTGAGATTATTGGATACTAGTTTTGATTAGTCTTGTGTTTGGTGACTGACTTGGGTTTATGAATTGAACTCTGTTTGACTTGTTTGTGAACTGAACTTGGATGACTTTAAGTCATTTGAAATTTATGTTATACTGGTGAATTGTTGCTTACATGCTGCCGTCGTTTGCAATATGTGCTTTTATGGATTATTAGACTTTTGTGCAAACATAGAATTCTAGATAAGCATGTGTATACATTAGATTGTTGTGTTGGCATTATTGTCTGTGTCCTCAGGTTAAGCGACATCCATATCTCTACTGGCTAGAAATCTGCCCTGCTAAATGTTGTCAAGAATGTTGTTCAGGAGTTTGTCTCCAAATCAAATCACTTGATTGCTATGAGCAAAGAGCAAAGGAAGCTAGCAAGCAAGCGCGAAAATTTCCTCCGTAAGTCAAGAAATAGAGTGGCTGTGATCATGACTTTCATTGATAACCTTCAAAAGGATGAAGACCCTGCCACTGATGCTGATGAAGAAGTTGATTCGGAGGGAAGTGGTTCGGATGCCTAAGAATTGTTTCATAAAGCTGCTGCTGTCTGCTTATTGTGTCTGATGAATTCTGTTTCTTTTGCTACTGTTGAACTGTTTTGTTCTCTTGGATGACTGCAATAACCTTGGATAACATTGCACCTTTGTTAATTCATTAGGACTGTGCATTAACTCTCTTTTCCAGGTTATAAGGTGCTGTTTTTGCTGATCTTGCTTATTGTCCGCCCTTGATGACAAAAGGGGGAGTAATAGCTGCTGAATGCTACTTATGCTACTTTTGCTGCTACTAAATTTTCTGTGATTTGAATTGTGAACTTTTGATTGTTGCTAATGATAGTGTTGAGCATATAAATTTTGTTTTGCAACTGTGCTGCTACAGGGAATGTATCCCCACTAACAATTGAAACTTGCTTTCATATGTTATTGGCTTGCCCTTGATTAATCTTGATACTTTGATTTTGCTGCTGACATAATATGTTGAGTATTGGACTAAATTTGTAGTGTTAATTATTTAAACTCCCTTAGTCAAAATATTTTTGTGTAGCTCTTTGTGGTGCTCTCTATAAGTAAATGCAAACAGGAAAGAAAAGAAGAGTACAAATCCAGGGGGAGTGAACTTTGAAAAAGAAAGGGGGAGCAACACAAAAGCAAGTGACATCATTCAAAGGGAAGTTTCTTAACTCTATTCAAATTCAATTCCTTTTGATAAATGTTTTAATTATGTTTGTCATCAAGGGGGAGATTGTTGAGTTAAGAAATTAACTAAATTAATTAGTGATGACAAACATTATTTTTGGGTAAAGAGATTGAAGACTTCCCTTTCTCTACTTGCTTCGGTCAGCATCAGAACAAAAGAGAGAGAGCTTCGTTTCTTACTTATTTCATCAAATAAGAAAGAAAGAGAAAGCTTAATCATAAAGCAAAGATCTAATTACCCATCAAGTTGAGTTAGAAATTAAAAGGTGATTTATTTCCATTTGCATGCAACTTACTTTCTTCACTTCATCTCAAATCTTCTGGCTTACCATTTTTGGATAAATGGAAAAAGTGTTCTCTGATCTTCACTGCTGTGCATCTACGGTCATATATGTGTCTTGGGGACCAAGTTGGTTTTCAATGGCTGAGATAGGGTTTTACCATTGGAAACATCTGTTTATGAAGTCAAATGTCTTCGGTCAAGCAAAAAGGAGACAGCTTGGAAATCCCTAATTTGGGATAAATGAAGAAAGCAATCTCTGTTCACCACTACCGTACATCAATGGTCAAGATTGTTTCTTGGGGACCAAGAAGTATTTCAAGGGTTCAGATTGGGCTTCACCATTGAAAATAATTTTTTTTGCTTCCCTGAGGCTTTCGGTCAAGCAAGAAAAAAAGTCAGACTCAAATTTCTAATTTGGGGATTAACTGGAAAAGTGACGTGGTAAGTTGGTGAAGCTCAAGGCTCAAGGTGTTGACCTTGGAAGAAGAACCAAGCAACATGCAAGGAGATAAAAAGAAGCTTGCTGTTCATTCAGAAGTAAGGAGAGATAACCAGTGAACTTGAGGTGTTTGTTCTGAGAGAGCTCTTTGAAGAAGTTCAACTAACTGGACAGTGTAACCTATTCAAAGGTGCATTCCGCCAGTATGAAGAACTAATCAGAGGCTTGCGAATCTGGTTTTGCACATAGCAAAGAGGCTGCTGATGAAGTCAACCTCCTTCATGTTTTACTGATTGTAATGTTCTTTTCAATGTTTATCATTCTGTAATTTCTAGTGAGAAAAGGCATTGTGAGAAAACTCAAGTAAAAGCCATGAGTTGAAAAAGGCTGAGTGAAACACTTGAGAGAAAAGCCTAGAGTTATTTTCAGATTTCTTTAGGTATGTTTATGTCTTGTATCTTGTATCTGTGAGGTATCCCTTTCTTAGTTGGGTTAGCACTAAGAGGTATAGTTAGGTATTAGCATAGCCAATGTCAAGTTAGGTTAGAACTTGAGTGTGAAATTGGTGTATGTAATACTGTTAACTATAGTGAAATTCTTCCATAGTTGTGGAGGAGACTGGATGTAGGTTGCATAGCACAAGGCAACCGAACCAGGATACATGCTGGTGTTAGCTTTTCTCTTCTCTGTTGAGTTCTGTTTTCTGATATTCATGAGACAAAAATAAATTGTCTCATAAATTTCCGCTGCTGTGTTTAAACAGAACCTGAATTGAAAGCTTGTTTAAAAAGGGTAATAATTGCAACAAAAAGGAAGGCATAGATTCAACCGCCCTTCTCTAAGCCTACCACAACCTTCAGGATTGAATCTGTTATGAAGTACAATAAAGGACAAGAGAAAGCGTTCAATTAATCATTGATAAATGTGAAAGGTTCTTAAACTATCAATTAAAAACACAAAAGTAATCATAAATGAAAGAATTCCTTAAGCAGTTAATTAATTCAATAGAGATGCACTCACTCCATTCGCTGTGCTCCTCTCATTTTGCATTCATATTCAACCTTTGCAGCTAGCATACCTTCAAAAGGGTATATTTTTGAATGCAGCATAGTCAACAAAAGGGCCTATTCAAGATAGATAAGAAAGGTTCAAAGTATCAATATTTTAGTGCTTCAAAAGAGAAAGACTTAAGACTAGTTAGTACTCCCAGTTCTCAAAGAAAGACTTGTGTACATCAGACAGATAGTACCTTTGAAGCTGTGCCTTGATAATGTCAACAATATCTTGAGCTGTAACACTGAATAATAAGCAAATTTAGAAGCATAATCCATACATAGCATAAATCAACATCTCAAAATTGCATCAATTCCAAGAGCATGTAGATTATCTGATTTGCATGTCTACTAAAACACCGCCCCTTTCCAACCATAACCAAAATACTAGTGTGATATCTATTAAACAAATCTCAATTCTTCTCAATTGAATCTCAAAAACTAACGATTCAAAATGCCACCTAGATTAATTAATTACAAATACATGTAAAAAAAAGTGCAATACCATTTCAACAATTCAATTGATACAGGAGAATATAAAATAGCAGGTATGTGCACAATACGACTAAGCACTACACATGTATGTTATTCCATCACAGCCAAGCTCATATATGCAATTCCTCTTTTATGGTTTTTACGTTAAAAAATAAAAAAAGCTAACATGTCTAGTGAGACAAACATATATGCACAAACCTTCTTTGTCAGAAACATAGATAGAAAGATAGAACATGAAAAAGAACAACTTGAAGATAAATGAAAAAAGAAGGGATAAAAATTGAAAAATAAAATAGCTTTTCACTTAATAATGGCATAGGAGACAACAATTTAGCACCATTAGGCCTACAAACACGCACACATTTTGAGAACAACTACTACAAAAACTTCATCAACAAAAAAGGGTCTCCTTCATTCTGACTAAGAACTCTTCAATGGTGGATCCATTGACTCACTTGTTAAGGCCTATAGTCAGAATAATAAGGCCTTTGCTTCTGACTTTGTTACTGGAATGATTAAGATGGGAACATGCTGCCCTTAACTGGGTCAAAAGGTGAGATAAGGAAGAATTGCAGAAGAGTGAATTAGTTCATGAATTAAATTTATGAATAAAGACACATAAATTTATTTCTTGATGTGAACTTTGTACCTCTGGAAATTGAGAAGCAGTTTAGTGAGTTTAAGCTGTTTAAGAGTCTAATTAAGTGAACACTAGTGATAATGCAAAACACCTTTACACACATTATTTGCACCATATAATAATGCATAAATTAGAGAAGTACTATAAAAAGTTAATTCAAAACCTTTGGACGGTACAACAGCTTGAGGATTCAAAATCAGCCCATCCCCGCATTATGTCTTTGACTTCTAAATTGATTGAGGAGAGCTTGGGCCTAAACAAAGAAAATAATCTATCACCAGTGTTTGAAGAATTAGAAATGATATAAGGGGCAAATAAGAGATGAAACAGTAAAGAAGGAACCATACACAATCAATTCCTATAGGGTGCAAAGATCGACCAAGCAAACCAAAATTGATATGAACATCAAGCAATAAATACCATGAGAATGCTTAGGCACATGCAGTTTTGAAGATGATCTATGGCTGCCTCGATCCATTCCTTTCTTAGGCAATAAATCAGAAGGCACAGCATTAGCTCAATAGAAATATATGCATATACTGTTTATATATGGTTACAATATAAAATAATATCAAACTACTCTATTCCTCTTTAACTTGAATTGCTTTAATAAGCAGATTTGAAATTTAATTCTTCCCTTCAATAGAATCTGAGTTTTTCTCTCATTGTTCTATATAGTGAAATGAACTTAGAAACTTTCGTGAATAAGAGCTTACAGCAACAAAATTTGCATGACCTTTACTCTATTATTTGATACCAGTTTCAGTAACACAATTACCAGGCAGCAAAATTAAATTTGAAAAACAAACAAGACATAGCATCGATGAAACAAAGCAATTACTGGGTAAAAAAAATGAGCAAAACCAATTTCAAAGTACATAGAAAGAAAGTTAGGAGAATAGTGGAACAAAATAGAAGCAGAACAGTTTCAAAAAAGGAAGAAGCAGAGTCACCAGTGAATCTGTCCTGGTTTCGGCGACGACTGTAACTGGTGGCGGCGTGTGCAATGGCAACCTCCTCTCCCTATTCGGGTCCTCCCAGCGGCAACTCTATCAATGGCAGCAGCAGCAAACCCTAATGACGATGGGAACAGGGTGCGACGGCGACGGCCTTGACCCCAATCGACAGCAGCGGCGGCAGCAGCAGAGTAGGACGGTGCAAGAACGGATCTCCTCCTTCTCTCCTGCGTTCATCGTCTTCTGCTTCTCCTTCACTCTTCGTCGTTCTTCTCCTTCGTGAGCACGCGCACTCCCTCTCTTCGCGAACTCTCTCTCTCTCTTCGGCTTCAGTGGCGACGACGGCAAGCTTAGTGGTGGCGGCGGTGGCAAGACGCGATGGTGAAGAGTGAAGACCCGCGATGAGGACAACGACGGTGCTGGCTTCGCGATGAGCTAATGCGATCTCCCTCTCTCTTCGCAGTTCTTTCTCTTACGGTTCTGGCTTTCTGACGGCGCGGCAACGCGACGGCGGCCGAGAACCTAGCAGCGCCGGCCCGGCTCCTTCCTCCCTTCCTTCTTCTTCTGCATTTTTCCCTCTTTTCTCTTTAGGTTTCTCTCTTTTTTTTATGCTTTTGCTGATGTTGTTGTGCTTTTGGGAAGGGGGAGATTGAAATACTGCTAAAAAAAGGTGGATTAGCTTCGGTTCTTTAAAATTCGTGGCAAAATCATATTAAATAGCTACTCTTCCAATTTTCACCACTAAAACTGCTGGAAAACTATCAGATAGCTGCGATTATGAAAACAGCTGCTAGTTGTCCGCCGCTATCTTCCGATTTTGTGGTAGTGAACCAATAATGAAATTCAGTATGGAACGGATTAGTATTTATCCTGTCGCGTTAGAAATTATCATAGAAAATAAAAAAAATGACACCCAAATAATAATAAAGAGAACATTCATATGCTGCCAAAAATTTTTATAAATTAAAAAATTACATGTATTTATCTTCTTATAAAATTGATTGTTTAAAATTATTAAATAATAATTTAAACAAATATATCAATTATTTAAAATTTAATTATTTTATTGGTCCTTATAGTTTCGCAAAATTTTTAATTAGGTCTTTATACTTTTTTTTCTTTTAATTGAGTTCTTACATTAATTTTTTTAATTGGATCCCTACATTTTTTTTCTTTTATTTGGATCTTTATACCAATTTTTTTTAGTTAGGTTCTTATACAGTATAATTAAGCCAATTACTACAAAGAGGAACCTATTTGAAAAAAAAAATAGTGCATAAAACTAATTAAAAAAAGTATAAAAACCTAATTGAAAATTTCATGAAATTATAGGTACTAACAGAGTAATTAAATCATTATTTAATTATTCTTAACAATCAACTTTACATGAAGATAATTGTACGTAAATTTTCACTATTTCTTAAATTTTCTCACTTATACAAATACTTATAAGCCCAAAAAATTTATCTAATAAGCAATAAATATTTTTATTGTGGAAAGAAATAAATTTTTAATATATTCAATACATAAAAAATATAAAAAATTTGTAGTATTTTTAAGATGCATATTAGAAAAAATAAACAAAAAATATGGCATTTAATGCAAGGACAATGCAACTAGTTATCCTATAAACTTCAACTTTTGATCAGCTTTTAAAAGAAAGAGAAAATAAAAAGTAGGTAATTTTTTAATTTTTTAAATAATTATTATTGTAAAAATAGATATTTAAATTAATTAAATAATAATAAATCTTTAAAAAAATTGATTAAAGACTGAAATTTAAAAAACAAGTAGCATTTTTTATGCAAGAATTCGCATCAAGCCAAGCCGCCAATAGAGTATGGAAAATGGAAAGCAATCAAAACCACAAAACAGGGGCCAAGTTGGACTGATTCAGAATGGTTGTTTAATGTACGTTGTTTTGTTGAGAAATATGCGAATAATTTAAATTTTAAAGTTCTGTCGTGGATCCAAAAACAACGTACGTTGTTGTGCCCATTCCATGCAAAGTATGTAGGTATTGTCCTCACTCGACCACATTTTATCTCTAGCTACCACGTAGGAACGAATGGATCACAATAATATCATAACACTTGTTTCTTTTATTTATTTTCTGATCCAAGAGGAAGGTAAAAGATACTAGCTAGCTACTTAATTGTAATATATATATATAACTCGAATGTATTCTCTTCTAGCAAACTAACATTCTCATAAATGTTCATGAAACTAAAGACAGTTGAATTTGGGACCAGACGAAATTGTCAGTGTCAAACTGGGTCATAGCTCAGTTAAGCACCTACTAATAATCATGGCGATATTATTAGCCATATATACAAACATGCAAATACTACCATATGATGTCCATGTGGTCCGATCCTAGCTGTGGTGGGAACTTTATATGCAAGTACCTCACCACGTTGGCATGAACTCATCCTTCAAAAATTAGAAAATTAAATAAATAAATTTAGGTATAGACCACACAATATGCTAATATGCAACATTAATATATATAGTTCCACAACGACTGCTACGTCTTGATATTTTTGCCTTCACAATTATTAATAGCTTCTTACGTACTTAATTGTAAGGGGTTCCATGAGCGATCGAGAGACCTACATACACCTACATCGTCAACAAGATGTAAGGGAAAATTTGCATGCAGAAATAGTAAAAAATTATTAGATAATAATTTAATTAAATTTATTAAATTATCTAATTATTTTTAATTATCAATTTCACATAAAATCAATTGCATGTGAGTAGTCTTCGTCCAAAATATATCACCTATTCCACATCAACTTAGATGATAAAACCTATTTGATTTACATTTGGCAAATCTCTATGTTACGTTAAAAAGTATTTACATATTATTAAATGAAAAATATTAGATGATCATCAAAATTTATTATTTTTAGTCATTATTTAGTTATTCATATTTAAAAGTATGGAATAAAATATGTTATTAAAAATTACTAGACTAAAAAAATTAAANGGTTTGTATTAAAAAAACCAATTCATGCAAAAACGTGAAAAAAAATAATGAAATTGATATATATTATTTATATAAAAAATCTAAAAAATTAACTATAACATAAATTAATTAGGTCAAATTTTTTTATTTTTAATTTTAAAATTTAAAAAGATATAAGCTAATAATTTTTTTATCTATTTTTCGACTGGTTAATTAAAATTGACTTTACTTCTAATTAGTTCAGGAATTCTATCTACAATTCTACATATAAAAGGTGCTAGTATAGTGATATGGCATACTATATAATCTTTCGGAAGAATATGAATTTTACTCTTTGAAATAGTGATAGTTTGATAATGTTGTACATCCGTATGAAACTTGAATAATTCCTTGAATAATATATAATACAGCGATAAACACGATTTTTGTCTAGAAGTGATGATACAAAAACATCATGCATGTTAAGGAAAGATACAAAATAAGAAAAGGTCGTGGATAGCGACGTGAAAATTGCTTTATAGTTAGGGTAGATAGGTAAAATCTAATAAATTGAAGAGTCAAATATTATTTTTATCCATAAACATTGAAAATACTTTCATAGAAAAAAAATATCAAATATATCTATCAATAATGGTATTTATATGACAAAACTAACCAATATTACTTCGATATTGACTCCATTAATAACCTTTTCTGTGTAGCACATTACGACGTTATTTAGTCTGAGAGTCTTTATACGTGATCTGATGAACTGTTTGACCGTTATAATGAACCCTAAATCTCAAAATTTCCTAAATTTAAAACTTTTTTCATTTCAAATTCTAGTCTTAGGGTTAATAAAATTTTTTAAAGATATTCCAATGTCAAGACGGAGATTATTTATCCCACCCTTAAATGGAAGTTGTAGTATACCTGCAAGCTCAATTTTAAAGCAGATGCATGATAGGAAGTTTAATGAAAGATGCTTCTATGAATTGAATGTGACCTTGTTGCAGTTAGGGACGGCAATAAATCCTAGAAAGTGATTCGTTTGTTGTCCCAAATGGAAGGTATATCTTTTGTACACTTTGTTTTATTCGAAGTGAATATGTCTCTAATTTAAGTTTTTTTTTGCCATTGATAGATTTTAGACTGCAACTACTTTGTATAGGTAGACGAAATCGAAGGTCAGTGAAAGGGTTTGAGAAGAGCATTTTCAGAAAAGAAAGATGCATAAAGATGTTCTTGAGGATAAGGCTGAAGTGAAGATGCTCATGAAGTTAGGAAAGATTGAAATTGAAGTTAGTAGACTTAGATTGTGGCTTGTGACTATGTCAATCATTGTGGTGTTTAGCTTTGTGTGCAATGTATATTTAGTTTTGAGTAGGTTTTAAATTTGAATAATTCTTCGTGTATGATTATAGATTGCCATGATTACTAGTTTCATATCTGTTTGATGTTGTTGTGGTTGATGTTATTGATTGTTGTCTTTGTCATGACAAAAATATCCATACTCAATTGAGAGATGGATATTTATACACATGATAAATGAAAAAAAAATGTTAAATATAGTCTTATAAAATATAAAATTTGTACAATATATTCTTTTATAATTAGTATTTTTTTTAGTCTTTTAAGATATACTAAAATAAGATAAAACATAATAAGCAAAACAACCTGCTATGTAAGTAGTAACTGAGTTACTAAGACATGAAAAATAAGTATAATTATTAATCATGATGATCAATCCAAACTAAAAACTAAAACATAAACAAAATAGTATAAGTATGTGACATATTCAACAAAATGACATAAACTATATATTAGTTGTCTATTGTGAACTAGAAGAAACAAAGCACTCTAAAATTTAAACATGTTTACTTCATGAATTTGGAGTAAAATTACTGCTTTTGCTTGATCTTCCATTTATTGTGCAGTGATTGATCCTTTTCTTGTTGGTGGTTTAAAGTCTGGTTTGGGCCACCTAATTGAACTTGACCATCTAGTTGTAGGAATTGGCATGAACTCCATGAATCTTGAAGTAGTTCCCAAAGAGCATCTTGTATGGTTTGAAGTGTCACAGTGTGGAGCAATTAAAAAATTAGAGATGATGGCCTTACTGATAGTTGCACATTTAATGTTGGTGACCTCACAAGTGATTGAGCATATGGTGGTAGTTGAGTAGCATTTTGAGTGGTTGGTGGAGGTCTTTTTAAATTCTTTTCTTTAGGGGATCTTTTTGTACTTGGTAGCTTGACTGAAGGAAGCCTAATTGAAACAAAAACAGATTATGAAATTGTTGGAGTTTCCTGCAATAGTTGGTGCATATTAGTGTCATATAAAAATAAATTATAAAATTAAGTAGTTAAGCACATTACTAGATGGACTTTCAGGAGTTGAGCTGCTGTTGTTTCAAATGCTTCAATAGCTTTCATTATTTCTTCCTAGAACATTTTTTATAATCTTGTTGCCTCCTTTTCATCATCCACAGCAGCTCCATCAGCAGGAGGTTGCTGAGTTCAACTTTGTCCTCTAGTATTTTCAGTCATTGCTTCCTTTTTCTTGGGACAACTACGACTGTTGTGACTAGTCTGCAATACAAAATTTATGCATATAAAAATGTCATCAATTATAATACTAAGTTAAGTAGGGATGAATTTATATATTTTTAAGCAATATTTACAGGTGATGAGACCATGTTTTTTGGAAACCCTATGAAGATTTGGGTTGACCTCTTTTGGTCCATCATTCTTTTTGTTTTTTTTTTTCAATTTTGGTCTTCCAATTTGCTTTTTGTAAGTTGGGGTAATATTAGAGGTAGATCCACGTGTTGCCAGTATTTTAACTTAGTATAGGCTGGATAACAAACTGGTATGTGCTATTATATGTTCTCATAGAGAATCAATTGTATGCACGTTCTTTTGGTCTCTTATTCTGGTATGCAAGAAAAGTACATGCATGCTTACAGGGTAATGCAGTTAGTTGCCAACTACATGTTCACTTTTCAATATTTACCATAACCTTGTGTGGTAAGCACTGAACTTCGTAAATGTTTTTTAGGATCATCTTCTGTGAAAAATAGCTTCCGCTCATTACTTTTCATTTTCTCTTTCTCCAACATACTCTGCTGCACAGAAGTGATGACTCCATTATATCCCACCAAGATCTTCTTGTTTCTAGAAATGATGTTAATCATATAACACTTTTTTAAACATAGTTATAATTGGCTTCCCTCTCATTTTCTTGATTCTAGAGTTAAATGACTCGCAATTATTGTTCGTGTAATTATTCAATTTTGGATATTTGCTAAAATTTAACCTACTTCATTAATTTGAGAGAATTCTGTTCAGATACTCCCAAGCATGGGGATTAACCCATCTGATCTTATTCATAACAACATTGAACTCCTAAGACGTTGTGACTTTGACATATTTTCACATAGCTATTTTCAATTCTATGTCTATCTACTGTTTCCTAAAATTTTGTCATATGTGCATAGTATAAAATATGTGATGTGCTCCTAGTGTTAAGGAAGATTGAAAGGTAATTAAATTGGGTTAGATGGATATATTTACCTTCTGAATGCTTATTTATGGTTCTTGGAAGGTTACTTTTGAAACTTGGATGGGTATATTTAGGAGTTCTGTGGTCATTTTTAGTTGGTTACTGTTTTTTGTAATAGGGTGAATATTTTTGTCTTGTACCTTATCTTCTATTTGGGCCTCCAGTCTAGGCATGTCAGTATCCTCGTTGTGAGTATTACTTGGTTTTGTCTTATTCAGTTTCAACAGTCTCTTTGTTCTATTTTTTTTTCTTTGAAGTTGGAGTTCTCTTGACACATAATTTAGGTCTATGCTTAATTGAAGTCCTACAAATATTTAAAATATCTATTTCTGGTTCAGGAGCTTTGTTTTCTTCTACGAACTCAAAAGAGTTAACTAGATGCTCAGTGAATAGTTCAACTCTCCTCCTATTAGCATTGGCTATTTCGTACATGGTCACAATATCCATGTCAAATCTCAACAACTTTAACCCACCATCCAACTCTTTTCCAAATTGCAGCCAATAAAACTCGTCCACATCAGTATACCCTATATCCTTTACTAAGTCAGTTATAAAGAACCTATCTAAAGTATTCACATTCACTTTTTCAATCTCCGTTGTCTCACCGCCAATATATGCCAACTTTCTATCACCATCCTTTTTAAATTTTTTTCTGTGACTAATAACTAATGTAATGTAGATGGTAGCCATCTGTACAGAGATATATACAGACAATAAAGTAGAATGTCAAAATTAGATCAAAACTAGTACAAACAAACTTTAATTAAAATTCCAAATCGACAACTATACATCTAAAACTGAGAAATTGACATCAGAGAGATGATATATTACTAACCTATGAATGACATCACGCACTTCCAAAAAGTAAGATGTTCCACACTAACAAGTATCCTCTCTTTAATATGATGATTATCATTTGCAGCTAACCCACACAGAAATGGATGGGATGTAATGTTTGAGTGAAGAAGAACATTTTGTCACTTCTAAAGCTTTTACCTGTGTTTTGTGAAATGCCTGAATATGTATAGTCTTGCTAATTCATGATTTTTAATTTCTATTTTTTTAAAATAAATTTCTAACTACCATTTATATTTTAATATAAAATAAATTACAATTTTTACGTATGAAAACTCTCAAATCACGTAACGCCTGAAAACTCTCAAATCACGTAACGCCGTAATGTTAACACCAGCTAATGATTGGTTAGTTTTATTACACGGATGTCATTATTGATAGATACCTTTGATAATTTCTTTCTATTATGGATAAATTTATCAACATTTTTAACTCTCATATGTAGAAATGGTATTTTATTCTAAATTAAAATATTATATTTATATAAATGTTTTTATTTAAAGACAAAATAAAATCTTATCAGAAAAAATATGTAAGAATTTAACTAAATTAATTAACATAACAATAAATATAAATATTCTAAAAATATTTCTAAATATATAAAAATATTCTTACAAAAATAACCAAGAGAAACAGCCGAAGCGAGCTGCAAGACATGATTTACATTTTACGCGCAGAGGCATCCACAAGAGCAACTACGGTGTTCCCTCAACCCTGGTGTACCGAAACACATCTCTGACTCTTGACTCTTCCCTCCGTAACACGTAACGTGTACGTTTTACCGGCTCACCAGGTCACCAACCCCCCTATTATGCTATAAATATCCCCATTTCCCAATTCCCACTCTTGTATCAACTAATTAACCCGCTGAAGCCGGAAGCTGAAAGCTGAAAATCAATCTGTGTCTAGAACTTTCTTGTGATTCGTGCTGTGTATGGCAGTTAGATTATTGTCAGGGCATGAGGTATCAGATCTGTGTCTTGGGAAGCCAGCACTCAGGTCCCTTTCTATCACCGACACCTTAGCTGACGCACTCTCCGCCCTAAAGAGGATCGACGACACCTTCGTCTCCGTCTGGAACTGCAACCACTCCCTCGTCAGGTCGCACTTCCCTTCTCCTCCTCCTCCTCAAGAACGATGTAAAGCCAAGGAGGACGATTGCAGGTGTGTTGGTAGGCTTTGCATGCTCGACATCATCTGTTACCTTTGCAAGCCGGAAAACCTCTCGGCTCCCGCCGCCGCGCTTCGTTCCCCAATTTCCCTTCTTATCACCGACCATTCCGCTCTCGTCAGCCATCTCGAGCCCAATGCCAGGTAATCTTCCGAATTCCTCTCATTTCCATTTCGATTTCTGTTACGTTCTTTTCTGTTAGGTCAAATTTGGGAATTCGTTGGTTGTTTTGAGCAGGCACCGCGGCGCATACGTGGCTCTGTGAAAGTGTCAATTATTATTATTATTATTATTATTATTTTGGGTTTTTGTTTGACTTGGTGCGAAAAAATCTATGGATGCATATTCTTCTGGGATGTGAAAGTAACTCTGCTTTTTTGGACCTTTGGCTTTTTGCTATCATGGACGAATCTGCTTTACAAAAAGCAGAAAGAAAAAACAAAAAAAAAATAGAAGAAGAAGCAGAAGCAGAATCAAATTTGCCTTGATGAATCTAATACAGACTTAGACTTTGATAGAGAATTGAAAATTTGGAATTCGAAAAAGAAGAGGGTATTGGAGTGAAATGATTTGGTAAATTAGAATTTTGGATGGTTATTTTTTTGAAATAATTAATTTGATTTTTTTTAAATTTGAAATTGGAAAATTTAAAATTTGAAATTTGATGTGAAATAACTGAATGAGAGTTTTTGAATTTAGGATAATCTGAGAAGGAATTTTTATTATTTATCTCTAATTCTCTATTGGACTAAATAACTATACCATTTTACTCATTGTCAAAATTCCTCATTGTCTCCCTAGTGGGATTCTTCAAAAAATTAGCAAATCCTTATTGCCCTGTTTTAGAGACATGAAAAAAACGTTGTTAGTTGGCGTCTCAATCAATTGATTAAACAATAATTGATTTCTTAATTATTAATTTATTATACTACTTGCCGAGAACATAGTAGTAGTAGTATTAAAAAATTAGTAGCTAAATCCACTTTCAGCAGATCTAAGATAGATTGGTCAAAATTATATTTTATCAAATATGAAGAATTGATTTAAGTTTTTGTGCATTGACTAAATGTTATTTAATTGTTGTTATGCAGCTTATTGGATGCTATAGATGCTATGCATGAGGGAGCACAGAACCTGGTGATACCAATTCAAAGCAGTATCAGCTCAAGGAGAAAGTCCGTTGAATCTTTGGACTCCATTTTCCATAATAACAACCGCTCCTACTGCTGGGTCACCCAAGAGGATGTGATCCGCTACCTCCTCAATGCAATCGCGGCATTTTCACCTACGCCGGCTAGCCCAATCAACACTCTAAATGTTATTGACGATCAAAACCTCTTTGCCGTCAACTATGATGACCCTGCATCGTCTGCTTTAAACCTCCTCTCGTTGTCCCTAATCCACCAAAGCTCTGTTGCAATCGTTGATCCGGAAGGCAAATTCGTCGGGGAAATCTCGCCGTTCATGCTCAATTCTTGCGATGAGGCCGTTGCGCCGGCACTGGCCACGCTGTCAGCTGGGGACTTGATGGCCTATATTGATTGTGGTGGACCTCCGGAGGACCTTGTGCAGATTGTGAAGGAGAGACTGGAAGAGCAGAATCTTAGTGCGGCTTTGGAACTGCTTGGAGATGAAGGGGGGCTTTCATCTTGGTCATCGTTTTGTTCAAGTTCATCAGAGGATGATGCATCTACCGGGAAGAATTGGAAGCTTGGAGGGTACTCGGCGAGGGTAGTGAGGAGGTCAGAGGCCATTGTTTGCTACCCGTGGAGCTCTCTGGTGGCTGTGATGATTCAGGCACTTTCACATAGGGTCAGCTATGTGTGGGTTGTGGAAGATGATGGAACCTTAACTGGGATTGTTACCTTTGAGGGCATGTTGAAAGTTTTCAGAGAACACCTCAAGTCCATGTACCTCGGTTTGTAGCTGTGTAATCACAGTCGTTTTTGGTTGGTGAATAGAAAACAAAACGGCTCTTTTTTGTATTCTATTACTTGCATGTGCTTGGGAGTTGGGACTACGTCTTTCTTTTTATTCTTCTGGGAATGTTTTTGGAGGGATTGAATTTGGGTTCACTATATGTTTGATATTTTAATTCTCTTAATTTATTATTTTTTTAAGGGATATATATGGTATATGTCTTGTTAGTACATGTATTTTCTGACTTTGATATTCTTCTTTAAAACTTGATAAAAAATTAAAAATTGAGAAGCAAAGCAGGGAAAGCGGGAGAGTAACTTTGCTGATTTTTTGGCTAACGGAAAATGTTAGTTGACCAAAAATATTGGTTTCTTTCCTTCCATTTTCTTTTCTATATCCAAACAAAGCCTTAAATATAGTCCCAACGTCTTTGAATTCCAATTTCCATAGTACGAAAGTGTGTGACCGGGCCCAAGTGATAATTAGGATTTGGCGAGCTGCTTGCAAATTCGATTATTACTTATTAGCGTATGCTTTCAACGAATTTAATTTTGATGTGTTATCTGTAGTTTTATCCATATTATATATAATTATATAATATTATATCAATAAAAATAATTATATTTTATATTAATTGTATAAATAATTATCTAAAAAAATAAATATAATTATACGACTGTATGAATAATCATCTAAATAATTATCTAAAAAAAATAAATCTACTATTAATGCATCAAAAAATAAAACTCTACTCTTGAAATGTCAGATTCAATTTAACTACGCGGAAAATACCTGAATGAAGAAGGTTCACGCTAGATGGGATTATTAAATTTGATATGACCCTTTTGAAAAATGCCTTTCACGTTGATTATGCCCATCTCAAATTTTGATAAAGAATACGTACTAACTAATAACATTTTATTAGTGAAAATGATTTGTTCGACTTTTGTGCTCTAATTGTTGACAAGTTGGTCATAGTTAGAATTATCAGGAAGTCACTCCAAAGATTTGGATCTTAGATTTAGGGACTAGAGAAGAAATATTGACAAATTAGGGGACAATTATGCCGACCAGGATCCATAAATTATTCTAATAAATATTCTGATTAAACTAGACATTACTATAATTAATGAATTTGATCTCTAATAGTTGGCAGGCTAAACTGAAATTGACCAAGAGTGACAATAAGATTGTTACGATGGGTAATCAAAGATTAATGGGCTGAACTTGTAAGGCTAGTCTAAACATCAGGAAGAGGTGGTCTCTGACTTAGTTTGTGTCTGGGAGTTGCCGTCCGACTTGCATGTACGAAGGATGGGGAGTGGTACTTGCAAAGATATTCCGATGTCTAAGACAGCAACGGGGTAAGCAAATTTTAGAGAGTATTAGAACTTAGTAATACATGAGGGATATCAGTATATTTATAGTGGTGAACCAATAACCACCGTTGGAGTAGTTCCACCTTTTAAAGTGGGTAACCGTCCCTTTATCTTAGGAAAGTTGAGATGTGGCTCCTGGAAGTGGGTTGAGAGATTTTAGAGGCAGTTACTTATTTGAATAAGTGTTATCTATCAGCTATCCATCGAGCCTGACTTCTTTGGAGTAAAGTCTATGTTGAATCCGACCTCTTCTAGGGAGGTCGGTATATAGTGAAGGCCAATCTTTTGGATTGGGCCTCTTTAGGTTATTTGGACCTGCGCCCTAGTGTTGGGTCAGGGAATGAACAGTGTCCCTATTCTAGTTCGACCTCTTTCACTTGTGAGTTTGGACTAGAGTATTTTAACTCGGGCTTATAGTCGCCGTGGTGTGGGAACCAACGTGATTTTTGAAACCGACATGATTCAAATTTTTCAACAGTCGCGTCTAATCAAACGTCGCGTCAATTAGGAGATTTGTATTTACACATGGGAGCAATTACATTGGTAACTGTGCGTTTCTTTAATGATTGCGTCGATTTATCATTATGCCCCTAGCGTGTTTATAAATACTTTTCTCTCTCTTTCTCTGTCTTCTTTCTGAAACTTCTTACCTGCAATCCTTACTCTTTTCAAAGAAAAGCTTTTTAGCCTTCCTTCTTGGAGTGCTTCGTTGCCGTTGCCCCTGCTCACCCTTGCTTTCGTATACAAAGGTTGGCTTTTTCTTTCTCATTTTCTTATTATTTAATGCTTTACTTTGTGCATTAGAGGAGTCTTTTGTGTGTTCTCAGCGAGTTTGTAGGTTTAGTGACTCTGTTTTTTGAGAGGCTGCTTTGGCCTTTTAGAAGCCATACTTTTGATCTTTTTTCTATTTTTTTTGTAGGTCTCGTTGCTTTCTTCTCCTACTTCTTGTTACTAGAAAAGATGTCTTCTCATGTTTTTGAGTGGGTAGATGATACTGTCCTTATGGAAGAATTCTTTGTGGACACCGACTATCTCTCTGAACTTTGTGTTCATCATAGGATTTGTGTCTTAGAGGCGGATGAGCCCAAGTACGAATTGTTGGCCCCGGGTCTTGGAGACCAGGTTTGTTATGGCAGGGTTACTGACTCTAACCTCCACTTTTTCTTCATGTATGATTGCTTTTTTACCCGTCTCGGGGTTTCTTTTCCTTTCTTTGACTTTGAAATGGGGGTATTATCCCATTGTCGAGTTTCTCCCACTCAACTCCACCCCAATTCTTGGGGTTTTATGAAGATTTACCAGCTTGTTAGTCGAGAGCTAGATTTTTCGACCACTTTAAAGATCTTTTTCTACCTTTTTTATATGACCAAACCCTTTAGTGGGCAAAATAATAAGCAACAATGGATTTCTTTCCGGGCCATTCAAGGTCGGAAAGTTTTTTCTATCTTTGACGATTCTTTCCACGATTTCAAAAATTTCTTTTTTAAAGTCCAAACTGTAGAAGGTCACCATCCCTTTTTTCTTAATGAAAACTCCAACCTCCGCTTTCCTCTGTACTGGCTAGAGGCCTCTCCGGTAGAGAAGTACGACCTAGATGATTTAAATGAGGTTGAGGAGGCTGTAGTGGGGTTCTTTCGAGAAGTTTGGGGGAGAGCCCCCAATTTGGATATGAAAAAATGTCTCTTGGGCTCCCCGAGTTTTGTGCGGACCCAGCTAGGTAGCTTTTTGTTATTATTTTCTAGAGTTTTCGACTTTTAGACTTTTTTCGACTTGTAGACTAATTGCATTGCATGTCTTCTTTTTTTCAGAGATGGTGAAGAGTGGGTCCAGTGCTTCCTACCGAAAAGTCCAGGATGTCAAGAAAAGAGCTCGGGCTCGAGCTGATGCTACTAGAGCTGCTGGCACTCCTCCTCCTCCTCCTCGTGATTTGGGGACCTCCTCTCGTCCTATTATGGTAATTTCTGGCTTTGCTTCTCCTCTTCCTCCTCATCTCTCCCCTGTCCGACCTCCTTTCGAACCAGAAAAAAAAGAAACGTAAGACCTCAGAGTCTGGCTCCTCTAGGGAGGCCAACTTTGATGGTCCTAGGTTCGTTCGGAATCACATCTTCTCCCATACTCAAATTAGTATGGATGATGCTTCCCTTCGAAACCACCTCCAAATTATGGTTCGGGGGAGTGTTCGAGCTGCTGGGATATGCACCAAACTTCTTGATATTTTGGACGAAAATCCTCTTAGATCTTTGAGCTCTAACCAAAAGGTTGAGGAGTTGGAGGGGAGGATTGTCCTCTATCAAGAGGAAGAGAAGAGGCTCCAAGAGGAGGTCGCAGGGCTGAAGGAGGAGCGGACCCGACTTCAGGAGCGGGAGAAGAAGTTGATGGCCCAGTGTGTCATGGCAGAGGGCCTGAAGGAGAAGGCAGAGCAAAATTATGTGAGGGTCTTCACTGAGAATATTGACCTTCAACGGGAGATGGAGAAAGGTCGGGAGGCCTATGAAGACTTGGAGGATTTCGTAGCCAAAAGCTCGAAGAAGGCCTGGAGGATTTTCAAGGAACAGGTCGGAGTTATTGCTCCTCACCTGGAACTTTCTCCTCTTGACCCTGATAAAATTGTTGTGAATGGGGCTATTGTGTCTCCTTCTCGTCCTGAGACAGATTCCGAACTGAAGACTCGAGGGTAGAAGTTGATTGAATTTCCTCTTCACGAGGATCAGCAAGAGGGATTCCTGCCGATGTCTTCAGAGGCCCAGACTCCTGTTGAAGAGACTGCTCTGACCTCCCCTGCTGCAGATCCGAACTCCCTTCTAGCTGGTGACTCTAATCTTCCATCCCATCAATTGATTTGAGCTATTTGGGGCCCAGCTTATGGGCCCCCTTTTTGAACAATTTTGCTTTTGTTGTTTTGTGGTGGTTTGCTTTTGACTCTCCTGGCCTTCTGGTCATTAACAAAAAATCGCGCTATTATTTTTCGCCCTTTTTTGAATAAGGACTTTTGGGTATACTTTGTGTGTATGTGTGCATGCTTTATGATTTTTTCCTAAAAACCCTTTTGATCTTTCTTTCTTGGAGAAGCCTTTTATCTCGGCAGGCTATTTTTCGTCTAAGTTACTTGGTTTTTTCAAAGGCTTGGGACAGCTTCTGCCTTTATTTTTGACAGATTCCCTTATCTCTCTTTTTTATTCCTTTTGTGTCCAATTTTTCATTTATTGGACTTGTTTCATAATTTAGGTTATTCTTGCGATGCATTTCTCTTTTCTCGGATCCTCCGACTAAGTAGTCGTTCCAGGGTCTTGGGATTCCGAGTTATCATGATCATCTGTGTAACCTCTTTACACCGACTTGTACCTCGTCATTTTATCTTACCGACCACTTAGGTCGGCTATGGGATTTTTACGCTTTTTCGAGCATAAGTCGGTGCGTTTCGTAGAAAAATTATAACAGCTAAAGGAATTTTAAAGAGATATAGAAAAAAGATCTTTATTTATTGATGAACGTACTTTTTGCTACTAAGGGATTCAAAAATTATTGCTCCTTAGCCTCCACTTTAATGCCTCGTTAAAACCTCCTTCGGGAAAACCCTTCTTTTGGGAAATAACCATGAAGTCGGGAAAAAGAGTACACCAGGGAGTGGAGTTCGCTTTTAACTATAGTACCTTTTCATATTACAAGCATTCCACGACCTAGGTAGTTCGGTACCGCTCAAGTCGGTTACCTTGTAGTATTCCTTTTCCTAAAACTTCGCTTATCTTATATGGCCCTTTCCAATTAGCAGCGAGCTTTCCCTCCCCCGACTTGTTAATACCGATGTCATTTCTGAGTAAGACCAAGTCATCTGGGACGAAACTTCTTCGAATGACTCTCTTGTTGTATCTGCTTGTCATTCTTTGTTTCAACGCTGCTTTCCTTATCTGGGCTTGCTCTCGAACTTCAGGGAGTAGCTCGAGCTCTTATTTGTGGCCTTGTATGTTGCCAACCTTGTCATAGAAGCTCACCCTTGGACTTTGCTCGTTGATTTGTGGCCTTGTAATCCGATATGCCCATAATACTTAAGGGAGTTCTTCAGCCCAGACTCCCTTTGCATCTTGCAACCTTTTCTTCTAGGGGTGTTCAAAACCGATCCAACCCGAACAAAACCGACCAACTGAACCAAAAAAACTGATAACCGAATAAACCAAAAACCGAAAAAACCGAAAAAATAACTTTTTGCAGTTTTTTTGCGGTTCGGTTCGGTTTTCGGTTTTGTTAGAAAAAACCCTAACCGAACCGAACCGAACCGGTGTTATTAAAAAAACCCTAACATAAAAGTAGCCTTCCTCCCCAATTCATCCTAGTCTAGCCGCAGCCACCCCTCCCCTATCAGGAACCCTAACTCCTCGAGCTCTCTCTCAGTCTCTCTAGCGCAATGTCTCAGCGCCGGACCTCCTCCTTCTTCTCCGCCATCGACGTCGCCGAACAGCACCATCACGGCGGTGCGATCCTTTCCTCTCCCTCTCCCTTCCTCGTAGGCTCATAGCGCTCCTCTCTGTCCCTCATCCTCGACGGCTCTACACACCACCTCTCTAGTAGTCGTCTCCTCCACGAACCAACAGCCATCGTCGTCCTCAACGAACCGCAGCAGAACGCACCAGACGCAATCGAAGCCGCTGCAGTTTGTCGCCCTCTCTCGTTCCCTCTCTCGTTTGTCGTTGAAGCCGTGTCGGTGTCCAGTCTCTTCTTCTCTGTCATTGAAGCAGTGTTGTCCTTCCATCTCAGGTTTTTTTTTGTTCTGATTCTATTTATTTTTTAAATTCTGTTTTAGTCTTCTTATGGATTCAGATTTTGTTTTTTAATTCTGAACTTTTTGTTCTATTTTGATTTGGGGTAATTCAGGTTTAGGGTTGGTTCTGAATTTTTGTTTATTCAATGTTAATGCAGGAAAGGGGAAGGTGAAAGACGAAGAATTTGTGGAATTAGTGCACCAAATAAAAATTGTGGAATTAATTTGGTTGTGTTTCTGATTCTATTTGGTTGTATATCTTGATTCAGTTTGGAATTGGTGCACCGTTTTTGCAAAATTTTTGGAATTAGTTTGGTTGTGTATCTTGATTTTCTTGATTCAGTTCAGGTTGATTTATTTTGTTAGGTATTATTGCTGGTTAAATTATTGATTTATTTTGGTAATTTGATTCATTGTTGCTGATTTTGTTCTGTTTGTTGAAGTGTTTGCTGACTTGGTTATTCATTGATGGATTGCTGGCTTGCTGGCTTGCTGGCTTGTTGCTGGTTGTTGTTAACTTGTTAATCAATAAATCAATAATTTCAGTTTTATTGTTCTATATATTTGTTGTTTGATTGTTGATTGTTGTTCATTGCTGATTGTTGTTCATTATTTTGTTGTTATTTTTTGAAATTGCTAGTAATTACTTTGCTTTTCATTGTTCATGGTTGATTGTTATTCATTGTTCATTGTTCATTGTTGATTGCTGGTTGTTTTTTATTGTTCATTACTGTTTTTTTAATTATTTGTTCATTACTAATTGTTTGAAATTGTTAGTAATTAGTTGATGAAGGTAGCTATTTTGTAAAATAGGTCAATGTTGTTCTTTTTTCCCCTTATAATATTTGAAAAAAAGCAACTTTCTATTTCAGGTTGGGGAGATTATTAGTAAATTTGAGAAGAAGGGATTTTACTTGAAAGGTAACTTCTTTTGTTTTTGTTACTACTTAACATACGAGCTAACAATTTAGCTTAGAAACTCCACAAATTGCTAGTAATTACAAAGCCTTTCTTTAATGGATTGGTCTAATACATTATCTCTGGTTCTATTGTTGCCATGGTTTGGGAGGGTAAAGGTGTTGTTGCAACTGGCCGAAAGTTGATTGGAGCAACAAACCCCTTGGCATCTGAGCCTAGATCTATTCATGGTGGTCTTGCATCGAATGTGCTTTCTATAGATCTTGCCATTCATGGTAACTATTTACTTAAACTCATCTCAATCTAACAGCATAGTTTCGAATGTGCTTTCCATAGATCTTGATCGTAGGTCTCTTAAGTAAATTTTAGGTTGACAAGTAAATGGTTAATCTTTTTTTTTTGAAATAATTGTTCAAATTAATCATAAAATCAAGTGCACTTTAAATAAAGGTTGTAGTGGTGTGTGTGTGTGGATATTTTCTGATTGGAGTATTGGACATGTCAGTAGTAAAATTTTAACATTGTTTGATAAGGTAGTCCCTAGAATGGGTCCCTAAGAGATGATGGTGAAGATTCACTTGTGACCTGATCAAGTGCTTTTACCAATTATTATTGTTTTTATTATGTAATTGTCTTTTGATTTCAGGTAGGTTTGCTTGAAGAAGTTTCATTGTTTTGTTGGTGTCGTTGGAGAGGACACCAAGACGTGGCTATCTGTTGCTGGAAATTTGTTTTTTTTTGTTGTGTTGACTAATGAACCTTTAAACTTCTTTAATTGTCGTATTTTAATTTCTTTTGTTGTTGAATTTCATTGAATCGAGACTTTTGTTAGTTATGATGTACTTGTATTCTATAATTTTAATTGTCGTATTTTAATTTCTTTTGTTGTTGAATTTCATTGAATCGAGACTTTTGTTAGTTATGATGTACTTGTATTCTATAATTTTAATTGTCGTATTTTAATTTCTTTTGTTGTTGAATTTCATTGAATCGAGACTTTTGTTAGTTATGGTGTACTTGTATTCTATAATTTCAATGTTATGACTTTGCATAATAGTATGTGGTTATTTTTTGATTTGATTGAAAAAACCGAACAAAACCGAACCAAACCAAACCGATTTTAATTGGTTTGGTTTGGTTCGGATGACTTTGACAAAAAAACCGAACCAAACCGAACCGCAGTTTAATTAAACGATCGGATCGGATGGCTTTTCCTTCAAAAACCGAACCAAACCGCACCGCGAACACCCCTATTTTCTTCAACCCGGCCGTATAACCTTGTTAACTGCCTCAACTTGCCCATTTGCTTGTGGGTGCTCTACCGAGGTGAACTGATGCTTGATCTTCATGCTGGCTACCAGGTTTCTGAAGGTAGAGTCGGTGAACTGAGTTTCATTATCAGTGGTGATGGAGTGGGGGACTCCATACCTTGTGATAATGTTCTTGTAGAGGAACTTTCGACTTCTCTGGGCTGTGATGGTGGCTAATGGTTCTGCTTCGATCCACTTCGTGAAGTAGTCCACTCCCACTATTAGATATTTCACTTGTCCAGACGGTTGGGGGAAGGGCCCTAATAGGTCCAATTCCTATTTTGCAAAAGGTCATGGAGAAGTTATGCTAATGAGCTCCTCGGAGGGAGCGACGTGGAAGTTTGCATGCATTTGGCATGGCTGACATTTCTTTGTGAACTCGGTGGCATCTTTCTGCAAGGTCAGCCAGTAGAACCCGACTCGTATGACTTTCTTACGTAGAGACCTTGCTCCGAGATGGTTTTCGCATATACCATTGTAGACCTCCTCTAGGACTTCCTTCGTTTTTGAGGTCGGAACACACTTCAACAATGGTGTTGATATTCCCCTTTTATAGAAGATATTTTTCACCAAAGTGTAGTTTTACGCTTCCCTCCGAATTTTCTTGGCCTCTTTTTCCTCTTTGGGTAGGATGTCGAATTTTAGGTATTCAAGTAGGATGTTCATCCAACCGAGGTCCAATCCAGATACTTCAAGGATGATCTGTTTGGTCTCTGTTTTTGTGATAGAGGGTTCTTGGAGAGTTTCTTGGATCAGGGTTCTATTATTCCCTCCGGACTTAGTACTTGCTAACTTGGAAAAGGTGTCTGCCTACTGTTGAGATCCCGAGTTATGTGTTTGACCTCGGTCTCTGAGAACCGCCTAAGATATTCCAAAGTTTTATCTAAGTACATCTTCATGTTGGGATCTTTGGCCTGGTACTCTCCATTGATTTGGGAGGTCACCACCTAAGAGTCGCTGAATACCAGTACTTTAGTTGCACCGACTTCTTCTGCTAGCTTCAGCCTAGCAATCAAGGCTTCAAATTCTGCCTGATTGTTAGAAGCTGGGAATTCAAATTTTAGGGAAACTTCTATTTGTGCTCCCTCTTTGTTGACCAGTATTATGCCTATACCGCCACTGACTTTATTGGAGGATCCATCCACATATAGCTCCCATGCAGTGGAGGCTTTCTCTTAATCTCCTGCATACTCTGCCATGAAGTCGGTGAGGCATTGGGCTATAATTACAATCCGAGTTTCATACTTAAGGTCGAACTCAGATAGCTCTATAGCCCATTAAACCATTTTGCCCGTAATGTCTGTTTTTTGGAGAATTTGCTTCATGGGTTGGTTCGTTCGAACTCTTATTGTATGAGCTTGAAAGTAATGCCGTAGCCTTTGGGAAGCTACTATTAAGGCATACGCAAACTTCTCAAGTTTTTGATACCTTAACTCGGGGCCTTGTAGAACTTTGCTGGTGAAGTATACAGGATGCTGCCTGACCTCATCTTCCCATATTAGAGCTGATGCTACAGCTTTGTCGGCTACAGACAAATACAGAACGAGTTCTTCCCCAATTTTAGGTCGGACCAGAATCGGAGGTTGGCTTAAAAACATTTTGAACTCCTGGAATGCTTCTTCATATTCTGGAGTCCATTTGAACTGGAATCCTTTCCTTAGTAGAGAGAAGAGTGGTAGGGACATTAATGCTAATCCCGCCAAGAACCAAGAGAGGGCGGCAAGTATGCTATTTAATTGCTGGACCTCCCTTAAACAAGTCGGGCTTTTCATTTCCAGGACTACTCTACACTTGTCAGGGTTGGCTTCAATCCCTCTTTGTGTTAGCATAAACCCTAGAAACTTTCCATCCTCTACTTTAAAGGTGCACTTTATGAGATTCAGTCTCATCCCGTATGTCCTTATAGTGTTAAAGACTTGCGAGAGGTTGGTCAGGAGGTCGGCCTCATCCTTGGTTTTTACTAGCATGTCATCTACGTATACTTCCATTAGATTCCCAAGGTGAGGTGCAAACACGTTATTCATCTGCCTTTGGTACATGGCTCCTGCATTTTTTAAACCAAAAGGCATAACCACATAGCAATAGTTTGCTCTAGGCGTGATGAAGGATGTTTTTTCTTGGTCCGACTTGTACATCGGAATTTGGTTGTATCCCGAGTATGCATCCATAAATGACAAGTATTGATATCCCGAGCTGGAATCTACTAGGGTATCAATACTAGGGAGGGGGTATGGGTCTTTTGGACACGCCTTGTTCAGGTCGGTGTAATCAACGCACATCCTCCACTTGCCATTTTGCTTCTTGACTAGCATTACATTTGCCAGCCAAGCCAGATATTTGACCTCTCTAATGAAGCCAGCTCCTAGAAGCACTTGTACTTGTTCTTTCACCACTTGGGCCCGTTCAGGTCTGAGCTTCCGTCTTCTTTGCTGAATAGGTCGCCACCCGGGGTACACTGACAGTTTATGCGACATGAGTTTGGGGACTATTTCTGGCATGTCAAAGGCTTTTTTGGCGAAGATGTCAGAATTCTCTTGTAGGAGCCTTATAAGCTTCTGCTTCATATCCTTTTTTAGTTTGGCTCCTATGTTGATATTTTTTCCTTCCTCTTTTCCGACCTGTACCTCTTCAGTCTTTCCCTCGGGTTGTGGTCGCAACTCTTCTTTAGTTCGAGCCCCTCCAAACTCAATAGTGTGAACTTCCTTGCCTTTTCCTCTCAGGTTCAGGCTTTCATTGTAACACTTTCTTGTTAATTTCTGGTCTCCCCTGATAGTTGCAATTCCCTCTGGTGTTGGAAATTTCATGCAAAGGTGGGGTGGACACCACATCGACGACTATGAAGTCGATACTAAGAGTTTTGGACTTCACCCTTTTTCCAAAAGTTGTGTGTAGGGGTATGAATCCTAGTGGCTTTATTGGTGTATCCCCCAGCCCATATAGGGTATCAGGGTAAGCTTGATGAGCGGATAATTTATACGCTTTTTGGCATTGTTTTTAGTATGCTTTTAGTATATTTTAGTTAGTTTTTATTATATTTTTATTAGTTTTTAGTTAAAATTCACTTTTCTGGACTTTACTATGAGCTTGTGTGTTTTTCTGTGATTTCAGGTATTTTCTGGCTGAAATTGAGGGTCCTGAGCAAAAATCTGATTCAGAGGCTGAAAAGGACTGCAGATGCTGTTGGATTCTGACCTCCCTGCACTCGAAGTGGATTTTCTGGAGCTACAGAAGCCCAATTGGCACGCTCTCAATGGCGTTAGAAAGTAGACATCCTGGGCTTTCCAGCAATGGATAATAGTCCATACTTTGCCCGAGATTTGATGGCCCAAACCGGCGTTGCAAATTAGCATTAGAATTCCCGGCGTTTAACGCCAGAACTGGCATAAGAATTGGAGTTAAACGCCCAAACTGGCATAAAAGCTGGCGTTTAACTCCAGAAAAAGTCTCTACACATAAAAGCTTCAATGCTCAGCCCAAGCACACACCAACTGGACCCCGGAAGTGGATTTTTACGTCATTTACTCATTTCTGTATACCCTAGGTTACTAGTTCACTATTAATAGGATCTTTTGACATTGTATCTGGACCTCATGACACTTTACACGTCTCTCATTGTATCTTCTACAGCATGAGTCTCTAAACCCCATGGTTGGGGGTGAGGAGCTCTGTTGTGTCTTGATGGATTAATGCAATTACTACGGTTTTTCATTCAATCATGCTTGCTTCCATTCTAAGATATCACTTGTTC